>NC_084564.2:21027500-21080000 GCF_033978685.3 Nerophis lumbriciformis
CAAATCATTGTATTCCGTTTATATTTACATCTAACACAATTTCCCAACTCATATGGAAATGGGGTTTGTAATTAATTCCTTGTAGCGCCAGTGACAAAGTCAACCATATTTTATATAAAACGTTTAGCGCTGATATGCATGCGTGTGCATGCTCAGTAGCGTTCGGTAGCTCATTTCGACAGAACACCGGGACCTCAAAATCGCTTTGGATCTGAAGCCAAAAAATATCAGATGAGGATAAGAGGCCAAAAATGTTCATTGGGACGTCTCTAATCTGCATATTAGGGGACCCTTAAAGGGGAACATTATCACAATTTCAGAAGGGTTAAAACCATTAAAAATCAGTTTCCAGTGGCTTATTTTATTTTTCGAAGTTTTTTTCAAAATTTTACCCATCACGCAATATCCCTAAAAAAAGCTTCAAAGTGCCTGATTTTAACCATCGTTCGTCCATTTTCCTGTGACGTCACACAGTGATGCCAATACAAACAAACATGGCGCATAGAACAGCAAGCTATAGCGAAATTAGCTCGGATTCAGACTCGGATTTCAGCGGCTTAAGCGATTCAACAGATTACGCATGTATTGAAACGGATGGTTGTAGTGTGGAGGCAGGTAGCGAAAACGAAATTGAAAAAGAAACTGAAGCTATTGAGCCATATCGGTTTGAACCGTATGCAAGCGAAACCGACAAAAACGACAGGACAGCCAGCGACACGGGAGAAAGCGAGGACGAATTCGGCGATCGCCTTCTAACCAACGATTGGTATGTTTGTTTGGCATTAAAGGAAACTAACAACTATGAACTAGGTTTACAGCATATGAAATACATTTGGCAACAACATGCACTTTGAGAGTGCAGACAGCCCAGTTTTCATCAATTAATATATTCTGTAGACATACCCTCATCCGCTCTCTTTTCCTGAAAGCTGATCTGTCCAGTCCAGTTGGAAATGCATCTGCTTTGAGTGTCGCAGGATATCCACATATTCTTGCCATCTCTGTCGTAGCATAGCTTTCGTCGGTAAAGTGTGCCGAACAAACGTCCAATTTCTTGCCACTTTCACATCTTTGGGCCACTGGTGCAACTTGAATCTGTCCCTGTTTGTGTTGTTACACCCTCCGACAACACACCGACGAGGCATGATGTCTCCAAGGTACGGAAAACAGTCGAAAAAACGGAAAATAACAGAGCTGATTTGACTCGGTGTTTGTAATGTGTTTGAGAAAATGGCGGATTGCTTCCCGATGTGACGTCATCGCTCCGAGAGCGAATAATAGAAAGGCGTTTAATTCGCCAAAATTCACCCATTTAGAGTTCGGAAATCGGTTAAAAAAATATATGGTCTTTTTTCTGCAACATCAAGGTATATATTGACGCTTACATAGGTCTGGTGATAATGTTCCCCTTTAAAATCGAAGGTTCTTTGCATTTTGCTTATAAAAATAATTCAAGTTTCGTCTTTTTTCATCCAAATGGTGCTTTGTGATGGGACTGTTCTGGCTGCCAATAGAAAAACTCATTGAAAAATACACACAATAAAACATTTATATTGGTTGTTTAGCCATACACATTTACCAGTGCATGAAGTTAACCAAAGTCAGGTTTTCATTAGACAGCAACAACGCACTGCTTGTCCGTAGAATGAAAGATGACAGTGTATAAATTAACTTAAGGAGCTTTGAATGGTAATTTGAATTGGTCTTTTCACCTCCTATGCATATATTAAGAGGGTGAAATTGCTTATATAATTCTATAATTCAATCACCCCCATAGGGAAAGCGCTCATAAATCTACCAATGCAAATTGTACTGCACCTACGAGTCTTAGCATGGAGATTTATAGTACAACCCACTCACTGATCCACCGGTAGTCTCACTACACTTAAATATTTCGGCTTCGGTGCAAACCATCCGTTTGGAATATTGCCGCATGTTTTGTCTGCTGATAATCTTGATGACTGGATGGATTCTGTTCTTATCTGTGAGCAACAGGCTATGTGAGATCAAATTCTTTAACATTTTGTCCCGGGGCCAGTGAGGATAAGATGAGTCTTTATCTGACTTAAATGTTAAACAATTCATGAGGGGCACTTTTGTTAGTACAGGCAGACAATGGCGGGGATACTTTTGATGTTTCATGTTTATCTGATGAAGATAAACATTCAGATCAGGCCGGTTGAACTGCACCACAAAGGAGGATTCCTCCAGTTGCTCCCGTGTAATTTAGCAGGTAAAATACTACCTAAAAAATTACTTTAATTGGCCGCCAGTAAAAAAAAAGGCCCATAAAAGGAGTCCCTAATAAAACTGTGCAAACACACTATTACACTACCTACATCCTGATTACTGCGATAAGACAAATTGAGCGAAAGTCTCCCAATACAACACTGTATGTAAATTATACTTTCTTTTGAGCATGGAATAAAAAAGACACTGCTAATCACCGCAGGGCCATTAAGACGTGGGAAGCGAGCACATTCAGTCCTACTTCACATCTGGGAGGGTTTTTTTTTTTTTCTCCAGGTTTTACGTAAGCATCCAGCGAGCGTGAGCTTTTTTTTTTTTTTTTTAACCCAGGGGAAATACATCCCTATACATTTGCAGCTCATTAACACAGATGAAGGGGAGAAATAGAGGGACAGCTAACAAGGCGACGCCATTGATTTTCGCCATGTGTGATGTATTCTTTTACTAACAAATTTTCTCCACTATCAAGTGACTGCGGGCTCATGTGCGTAGCGATGACTCGCATTGGAACCTCATCTGAGAGGTGAAGCTTGACATGGAAGGGTAAAGTTATAATCCCTTTTCATTCAGATTCATGAGCTGACTGCAGAGTCAGTAGCCTCCGAGAAGCTTCTTTCCAAGAGGAATATTTAAACCGACTAAAATCCATTGTTAAAGGGATCTATTTTAAACATTCCGATCCCCTATTTCAATGCCTGTGTCATTTTGCGCAAAAATAATGCTGCCGGAAGCGGTTGCGTGACTGCAGAAGTCCGCATGGATGCAGCCAGCTTGCAGAGGCTGAGACCATGTCTACATTAAGCCGGATAACTCATTAAACAAATAATTATTTAGCCTAAGCCCCGTTTCGGCTACACTAAATCAGGGGTTGGGAACCTTTTTGGCTGAGAGAGCCCCGAAAGTTTTAAAATGTATTTCCGTGAGAGCCATATAATATATTTTTAACACGTGCATTTTTAAGTAAGACCAACATATTTAGAGTATAATAAGTATTTTATTATTTTTAATAACATTGTTATTCCGAAGCTAAACAATAATAAATTAAATACTTCTTACCATTGACACGACTTCTTGAACAGGTGCGGTAGAAAACTAATGGACGGATTAAAATGCATGAGAATGTTTTATATTTTGAACGTTGTTTTTAACACTGTGATTACCAGCGGAATTATTCATTACTTATCATGTTAAGCAATGTCAGCTAAGATTTCTCTGAGAGCCAGATGCAGTCATCAAAAGAGCCACATCTGGCTCGAGGGCCGTAGGTTCCCTACCCCTGCACTAAATCATCGTTTAAGTTTCCCCTCCTTGGATAATTTTTTTACACGGGTAAGTGCGCCGTTTATTTCTTGAATCTCCGGCTCTTAGCTTTGTATGGACTCATTGATTGTTTACAAACTGAGTTCAGAGAGGAAGTGACGTCAGAAATAACGCGCCCCACACATGAAAATACATCAGAAAGAACGCGCCACAGCCAGCTTCATAATAAAGCGGTTTTGTAACTCGGAGCTAACCACTGGAAATATGGAGGCAAGTCATGCAGACATGACCGTGTTTCTCCTTCCGCCTGTACAGACGCTTGTGGAAATCACACATGAAGACCTTAAGAGAAAACGATTGCAGCTATTTGGGATACAACATATTATATGGTGTCTTGTTTTGAGATATCATGCAAAACCAAAGTTTCTTACCTTCTGGTACCTGCTGATCTGTATTTGGGATCTGCATAAGTCCTGAAAATGTACGTGCGTCCGCCTTTGTAATCCGTGGAGACGCCGTAGTCAATAAGCTTCGTCTATTTCTCTATCTTCTTGTTATGGGACATTCATCCTCCGCTGTTGCCATTTCTAATATAAAGTAGTGTAAAGTTCTTACTTATATCGGTCAGTAGACTCGCTATGAAAGCGCTAAAAACTCCCGGTGTAGTGACTTTACATAATTCAACCACAGAACTTTAGCTATTAGAGGGTTCCAGTCGGATGGATGAGGAGATGCTGCTTTGTTGTTGATTTAAGTAAAGTCTGAATGTCATTAAAACAGTTTGCGTCGTCTTTTGACACTTCTTTGACTCCCGTCCTTGCACACTACACCGCTACAACAAAGATGACAGGAAGAAGACGCTGTCGAAGGTGAGCCACGTAAATAAGACCCGCCCACAAAACGGCGCATCCTGAAGCGACTGTCAGAAAGCGAGTTGAAGATGGTCTGTAAAACATAATCTATGCAACATTTTGACCAAAGAACCACCATTACATGTTATGTAGACCACAAGGACATGTTTAAACTTTAGAAAAAAATCTTAATATAACCCCTTTAATGTGCCTTATAATCCAGTGTGCCTTTTGTATAAAAATAAACCTGAATAGACCCGCTCATCCGCAGTGCACCTTATAATACGGTGCACCCTATGGTCTGGAAAATATGGTATGTACTATGATTAGTGCTTATATCGTATCGGATTAATACTGCTATCTGCCAACACTCAAAGTTCAAATATCGGTATTGTATCGGAAATGAAAAAGTCATATCGGGACACCCCTAGTTGATATTATGAAACTCTCAATAGCACTCAACATAAATACATTGAAAAAAGTCCAGTTAATACATGTGATCGGTATCAGATCGTATCAGAATCTGCAGCATCAACATTTCTAAAAGTAAATCCAATTCATGGAGTTTTGTGTGGCGTATGTATCAGAAAAATACAGCCAACACAGCCAAATCTGCAATTTTCAAAGTGTCATTTTTTTGTGTGCAGCGAGAGAGTTCAAGAGCTAGGGTCCCCAAACACATGTAGTAAGGGCTGGTTTGTCCCTGTGTGATATAGAAAATGACTATATCGTGATATTGGAGTACCGTATTTTTCGGACTATAAGTCGCAGTTTTTTTCATAGATTGGCCGGGGGTATGACTTATACTCAGGAGCGACTTATGTGTGAAATTATTAACACAATACCGTAAAATATCAAATAATATTATTTAGCTCATTCACGTAAGAGACCAGACGTATAAAATTTCATCGGATTCAGCGATTAGGAGTGACAGATTGTTTGGTAAACGTATAGCTAAGGCTGGGCGATATATCGATATGCGCGATTTATCGCGGGTTTGTCTCTGTGCGATATAGAAAATGACTATATCGTGATATTCGAGTATACGTTCTCACGCAGTTGCTTTTAGCTGCGGGAATTACACTACATGCTTTACTCGCTCTTTCCTGTCTCTCCTTCTCACAGACAGCAAGCGCACCTTCTTAAACACATCACATACTGTCACAACATACGTCACATACGTATACGCCCTCGCTGAGCAGAGCGGTAGCAGCATGGCTAACGTTAGCTGTGATGCTAGCGGTAATACGAGCTAAAGAAGGTGCGAATCTGGTGACAAATGAAGGAATAATTAATTCCCCCCAAAAACAGCAGTGGGTCCATCGTCTGGCGGTGGTTTGGCTTCAAGTGGGAATATGTCGAACAGACAACCGTAATTTGTCAAGTGTAGGGCGAAAGGGTTGCTATAAAAAGTGGCATTACTGCTAATATGTAGCATCATTTGAAAAGTCACCTGTTATTGTTAAAGTACCAATGATTGTCACACACACACTAGCAAGAGAATGAACAGTGCTTACTCCGCACATCAACATCTCTGTTCGGTGCCACACGTTCATACCATCAAAATGCCGAGGCAAACATTTCCAGATCAACACCGTATGAAAAAAATAGTGATTTTTTTAGTTGTGATTTCCTTCTCTGCATGAAAGTTTAAAAGTAGCATATATTAATGCAGTATGAAGAAGAATGTTTAAATGTAGACACATAGAATCATCATACTGCTGTGATTATATGCATCAAGTGTTCATTCAAGGCTAAGGCAAAATATCGAGATATATATCGTGTATCGCGATATGGCCTTAAAATATTGCGATATTAAAAAAAAGGCCATATCGCCCAGCCCTACGTATAGCATGTCCTATATGTTATAGTTATTTGAATGACTCTTACCATAATATGTTACGTTAACATACCAAGCACGTTCTCAGTTGGTTATTTATGCCTCATATAACGTACACTTATTCAGCCTGTTGTTCACTATTCTTTAATTATTTTAAATTGCCTTTCAAATGTCTATTCTTGGTGTTGGGTTTTATCAAATAAATTTCCCCAAAAAATGCGACTTATACTCCAGTGTGACTTATAAATGTGTTTTTCCTTCTTTATTATGCATTTTCGGCCGGTGCGACTTATACTCCGGAGCGACTTATACTCCGAAAAATACGGTATACGTTCTCACGCAGTTGCTTTTAGCTGCGGGCATTACACTACAGGCTTTTTTTTTACTCTTTCTTGTCTCTCCTTCTCACAGTGACATAAAACAAGCGCACCTTCTTACATATGTCGCGCGCGCAACGTCATACGCTCTCGCGGAGCAGAGAGGTAGCGGCATGGTAACATTAGCTGTGATGCTAGCGGTGCGGTACGAGTGGTAATACGAGAGAAAGAAGGTGCGAATCTGCTAACAAATGAAGGAATAATTATTTCCCAAGAAAAACAGCAGGGATTACATCGTCTAGCGGTGGTTTGGCTTCAAGCGGGAAGATGTTGAACAGACAACCGTAATATGTCAAGTATCCGGCAAAAGCGTTGCTACAAAAAGTAGCACCACTGCTAATTTGTAGCATTATTTGAAAAGTCACCCGCTAGAGAATGAAGAGTGTTTGAAACGTTGCATGTCAACATCTCCGTTCGGTGTCACACCCACAAAATGCCCAAGCAACCATTTCCAGATCAACACCGTATGAAAAAAAATAGTCAACAACAGAAGAAGATAACGTCCGCAGTAACCTACCACATAGCGAAGGACATACACTATTGCAGTGTTTTTCAACCTTTTTTGAGCCAAGGCACATTTTTTGCGTTGAAAAAATCCGGAGGCACACCACCAGCAGAAATAGTTAAAAAACGAAACTCAGTTGATATTAAAAAGTCGTCGTCGAAATTGTCGGATATGAATTCAAACCATAACCATAACCAACCATGCATCACTATAGCACTTGTCTCAAAGTAGGTGTACTGTCACCACCTGTCACATCACGCCCTGACTTATTGTGAGTTTTTGGGTTGTTTTCCTGAGTGTAGTGTTTTACTTCTTGTCTTGCGCTCCTATTTTGGTGTTGACTGTCATGTCATGTACAAATGTACTTCGTGGACACCGTCTGCTCCACACGCTGTAAGTCTTTGCTGTCGTCCAGCATTCTGTTTTTGTTTACTTTGTAGCCAGTTCAGTTTTAGTTTCGTTCTGAATTGCTTTCCCTAAGCTTCAATGCCTTTTCTTAGGGGCACTCACCTTTTGTTTATTTTTGGTTTAAGCATTAGATACCTTTTTACCTGCACGCTGCTTCCCGTTGTTTCCGACATCTACACAGCAATTAGCTACCGGCTACCACCTACTGATATGGAAGAGTATTACATGGTTATTCCGCCGAGCTCTAGACAGCACCGACACTCAACAACAACACATCATTTGCAGACTATAATTACTGGTTTGCAAAAAAAAATTTTAACCTAAATAGGTGAAATTAGATCATCTCCCACGGCACACCAGACTGTGTCTCACGGCACACAAGTGTGCCGCGGCACAGTGGTTGAAAAACACTGCACTATTGGATTTCCTGAAATATCTTGTGTGACATCATGCACAAAAGTGCCCTTTTTTGTTTTAAACTATTGTAGTGGCATTCTGTACAAAAAGTGCACTTTAATTAAGTGTTGTTTTGATATGTCATCTTAGTGACATCATGCACAAAAGTGCACTAATAGCTTGTTTTAAAATGTCTGACAATCTTGCATTTTCTGTTTTGGAAATGACATGAATGTTTGTGCCACTGCACAAACATGGTAAATTGACTTAGTTGTGATTTCCCTCTCTGCATGAAAGTTTAAAATGAGCATATATTAATGCAGTATGAACAAGAATGTTTTTAATGTAGACACTTAGAATCATCATACTGCTGTGATTATATGCATCAAGTGTTCATTCAAGGCTAAGGCAAAATATCGAGATATATATTGTGTATCGTGACATGGCCTAAAAATATCGAGATATTAATAAAAGGCCATATCGCCCAGCCCTACATGTAGTCCACTTTAGTCCTTTGTTTGTCCATCATTCTCTAAAGCTACGTGAGGCCTGCAACACTGAGAAGCTGAGATGCAACCGCTTAATCACGGCAAGTGTCTGACACCACTGGCAGATAAGAAAAATCTCCCCCACTCTTTATGTGTGTATTCCCACCCCATCGCTCACACTTTTGCCGACGTGGTTTAAGAGGGTGATGTGTGGTTTCAGGAGGTGTTAACTTTGTAAACCAGTTAAGTTCCACTCTGCAACATGTCTGAGCCTTGAAGGGGAACTGCACTTTTTTTGGAATGTTGCCTATCATTAGGGTTGCAAAGGGGTGGAAAGTTTCCGGAAATTTACCACGGGAAGTTAAAGGGGAACATTATCACCAGACCTATGTAAGCGTCAATATATACCTTGATGTTGCAGAAAAAAGACCATATTTTTTTTTAACCGATTTCCGAACTCTAAATGGGTGAATTTTGGCGAATTAAACGCCTTTCTATTATTTGCTCTCGGAGCGATGACGTCACGTTCGGGAAGCAATCCGCCGTTTTCTCAAACACCGAGTCAAATCAGCTCTGTTATTTTCCGTTTTTTCGACTGTTTTCCGTACCTTGGAGACATCATTGCTGCATCTTTGTGGCATTTTTGACGTAGCTCTTTGCACAGTATTTGCAAATGTACACAGCCTTTCTGCCTACATTGGTTGAGGTGAAATGTCTCCACACATCATACGTGGCATTATTCAGTTTGTGATTATTTATTCTTGTAAAACACCAAGGCTATGCCACACACAGATATAAATAGTCAGCTAAACAATTGGAGTAGTCTTTACAAATATTTTACTAAATGAATAGAAATAGGCTAGATGAATACTCAATCAGCATGCCAAATCAAACTATAACCTACATTATTTTATGACAACAGAATGGCTAGCAGAACAGAAGGCAGAGAAAACTACACGTTTTAATTTAGTATTTGCTCGTTGAACTTTACAGATCACAAAAAAGGTAAATTCGGATCGCAAATGTTGTTAGCATAAATGAACGTGATTTAACATTAGGAAAATTAGCATCATGGCTAACGGAGAAATATTTTCGGTTAATTATGAGACTGTGGTGGTGCATAAACCTAGCTAGCTAGAGATGTTGGCCCCAAAATCATTTAACAAGTACAGGAACAGCTAGCTAGCTTGAGTGGAAGTCTGCTGGAGTAGTCTACAGTCTACTGTAGATAGTAGTTTACAGTAATACATTATGTAAATAATGTAAATAATTCAATGTATATACTCTGATGATTATCTTGTGTGATGACTGTATTATGATGTTAGTATATATTTGATAGTATATATCTGTATCATGTATCAATTTAAGTAGACCCCGACTTAAACAAGTTGAAAAACTTATTCGGGTGTTACCATTTAGTGGTCAATTGTACGGAATATGTACTTCACTGTGCAATCTACTAATAAAAGTTTCAATCAATCAATCAATACAGTAACCAGCAATTACACCTCTATTAAACTTAAATACCATAGATACTGTATATTTATACATATTTACCCCAGAAATTTCATCAAAACTTACCTGACTGGATGAAGTCCTTGGGCTCAAATACTAGTGTGGCCTGTAGTGTGTAGCATGCTGAGAATTATCTGGGCATGTGATGGAAGAATGCACTGCACATGTGATGGAGGAATGCACCGTGCAGGGTTGAAATTCTACTGAGTTTGCATTAAATCAGGTTGTTTTAGCCAATAATCATGCTGCAAGATCTAGCATGTTGCATTCAATGTTTATTCCCATTAATTCCCCATTAATTCCCATTAATTCCCATATATTCCCGTTAATTCCCATGGAAAGTTTCCAACTTTGAATATTCCCGGAATTTTGCAACCCTACATATCATACACAATCACACCTAGTGTGTGTGTGTGACAATCATTGGTACTGTAACTTTAACTTAACATGTCTTCTTTTTTAGGATTCCAAAGATTAAAAATAAGCTCGCAAGATGCGGCAAACATTGCAGCAAAGGGGAGTCACCTATGGTGCCTTCAAAGTCCTCTAAAACAACTTTGAAACCCCCCATCACACTCTGTAAGCAGTGTTTGGAAAATTACCTTTAAAAAGTAATAAATTATGGTTACTATTTACCAAAAAACTAATTGAATTAACAGAATTACTGTAATACTCTCTAATTTACTTAAAAAAATAAAAAATAAAACAAATAAAATGGGATTTATTTCATATGACAGCACAGTGATTTCAAAAGGGACGTCATCAAGGGTTTCAACGCAGCTGTGTTTGTTAGCTCTGGCAGTTAGCAGCAGCAGTTTGTTGGCTCTGACGCCAGCTCTTTTGATTCTTTTCACCGGATTTAGTTACCTCTGGTCAATAAAGAGATTGAATGTGCTTCGATGGCTGTCATACCTTCTTGTCAAAAAACCGTGTATTGTTTGGGTGGCATGTTTGTCACTTCAATTATTGATTTGTTGTACATTATTCCCATTACGTGTGTATATTGTGGTCTGCTGTGCCACAGTGTGGTGCTGCAGTTATTTTACGAACGATAGCTGTAAGTTTATATGCAATGTAATAACAGACACATTCATAACAATATGTAACATGTACAATATTTACCATATTTTTGTCATTTTAAGCCTTACCGGAACTTCTTTCCTAGGGGCATTGATTTCAATAGCAAGGAACTTCCTACTTCCGTCAACAAACGAGTGTGTTTGCTAATCATTGCAGACTTCATAACAGATGACGAGGACGACAATGTTTGGACAAATCGGGATTCACAACCTTATCTTTTTGAACATGAAATTAAAAAGTTAAAAGTTGGCGCAGACTGGGACAGAGAGAGTCAGGAACGGACTAAGGACTCGCATAAGGTTGTACGGTATACCGGTACTGGTATAGTATCGTGGTACTAATGAATCAAAAACGGTACTATACTCTGTTTGAAAAGTACCAGTTTGCTGGTTTTGCGAGCAGAGGAGCATGTTCGGCAGCGCACAATCACTGAGTACTTACAAGCTGACACAGTGTTTGGACAGAAAAGGGGAAACCTAAGAACTAAAGATAAAGGTGAAGCTATAACACTGACACGCCCTCAGGAAGAGGCGTTTTAAAGGCCTACTGAAACCCACTACAACCGACCACGCAGTCTGATAGTTTATATATCAATGATGAAATCTTAACATTGCAACACATGCCAATACGGCCGGGTTAGCTTACTAAAGTGCAATTTTAAATTTTGCGCGAAATATCCTGCTGAAAACGTCTCGGTATGATGACGTTAGCACGTGATGTCACGGATTGTGGAGGACATTTTGGGACAGCATGGTGGCCAGCTATTAAGTCGTCTGTTTTCATCGCAAAATTCCACAGTATTCTGGACATCTGTGTTGGGGAATTTTTTGCTATTTGTTCAATGAACAATGGAGACCGCAAAGAAGAAAGCTGTAGGTGGGAAGCGGTGTATTGCGGCCGACTGCAGCAACACAAACACAGCCGGTGTTTCATTGTTTACATTCCCGGAAGATGACAGTCAAGCTTTACCATTGGCCTGTGGAGAACTGGGACAACAGAGACTCTTACCAGGAGGACTTTGAGTTGGATGCGCAGACGCAGTACCGTGAGTACGCATGCAGCTGCGGCTTCCAAAAATTTGATCGCTTGCCCGTACGTGCGTGCCGCTATGTAAATGTCATGTACGTAACTTTGGGGACTTTGGGGAAATATATGAACTTTGGGGAGGTGAACGGTACTTTGGGCTGTGGGATTGAGTGTGTTGTGCAGGTGTTTCATTGTTTACATTCCCGGAAGATGACAGTCAAGCTTTACCATTGGCAATAAAGCTGATTCTGATTCTGATTCTGATTCTGTTTGAGTTGTATTGGCGGGTTATATGGACGGGAGGAGGGAGGTGTTTGTTATGCGGGATTAATTTGTGGCATATTAAATATAAGCCTGGTTGTGTTGTGGCTAATAGAGTATATATATGTCTTGTGTTTATTTACCGTTTTAGTCATTCCCAGCTGAATATCAGGTCCCAACCACCTCTCACAGCATCTTCCCTATCTGAATCGCTCCCACTGCCCTCTAGTACTTCACTCTCACTTTCCTCATCCACAAATCTTTCATCCTCGCTCAAATTAATGGGGAAATCGTCGCTTTCTCGGTCCGAATCGCTCTCGCTGCTGGTGGCCATGATTGTAAACAATGTGCAGATGTGAGGAGCTCCACAACCTGTGACGTCACGCGCATATCGTCTGCTACTTCCGGTACAAGCAAGGCTTTTTTATCAGCGACCAAAAGTTGCAAACTTTATCGTCGATGTTCTCTACTAAATCCTTTCAGCAAAAATATGGCAATATCGCGAAATGATCAAGTATGACACATAGAATGGACCTGCTATCCCCGTTTAAATAAGAAAATCATTTCAGTAGGCTTTTAAGGCATGGCTAGCTCGCTAGCGGCAAATGTCCATTTTCAGTCGGCAGTGCTTTAGCTACTTCTAAACCACTAATCCTCGCCTCCATGGCGACAAATAAAGTACGTTTCTCACAAGTATCATCGATGCAGGACGAGGAATAGCTAAACATGCTTCACTACACACTGTAGGAGGATACGATAGCTTACAGCAAGCTAGCACCCTTAATGTAAACAAATACCATGGGTGGAGCTACACCTGAGATCGACTGTAATGATACCAAGTACAATAGCGTATCTAGTCGATACTACTATGATACCATCTATATTTTTTATCGTCACAAATCTTTTTTCCTTTTTTAAAAAATCTCATTATGTTTATAAACTCAGGAAATACATCCCTGGACACATGAGGACTTTGAATATGACCAATGAATGATCCTGTAGCAACTTGGTATCGGATCGATACCTAAATGTGTGGTATCATCCAAAACTAATGTAAAGTATCCAAACAACAGAAGAATAAGTGATTATTACATTTTAACAGAAGTGTACCGGTAGATAGAACATGTTGAAACAGAACATAACCAGATATTAACAGTAAATGAACAAGTAGATTAATAATCCATTTCAACAGCTTGTCCTTCGTAATTTTGCCAAAATAGAATGATAAATGACACAATATGTTACTGCATACGTCAGCAGTTAAATTAGGAACCTTTGTTTGCTTACTTACTACTAAAAGACAAGTTGTCTTGTATGTTCACTATTTTATTCAAGGACAAAATTCTTCTTTGATTGCAATAAGAAACATATGTTTAATGTACCCTAAGATTTGTTTGTTAAAATAAAGCCAATAATGCCATTTTTTTGTGGTCCCCTTTATTTAGAAGAGTACCGAAAAGTATTAAAAAGTATCGAAATACATTTTGATACCGGTACTAAAATATTGGTATCGTACAGTGCATCGGTTGGGGACATCTCTGTACCGCTGATCTGTCTCCGCTCGGGATGGTCTCCTGCTGGCCCTAGTATGGACTGGACTCTCACTATTATGTTAGATCCACTATGAACTTGACTCTCACTATTATGTTAGATCCACTATGGACTGGACTTTCACAATATTATGCTAGATCCACTCGACGTCCATTGCCCCCACATCTGTGGTCCTCTCCAAGGTTTCTCATTGTCATCCCACTGGGTTGAGTTTTTCCTTGCCCTGATGTGGGATCTGAGCCGATGATGTTGTTGTGGCTTGTGCAGCCCTTTGAGACACTTGTGATTTAGGGCTATATAAATAAACATTGATTGAGTATCGGGACAACACTGGACTGGCATATGGAGTGCTTCTGCTGTACTCACTACGTTTCCATGCACTAAATTAGTCTGATTTCTAAAAATGCTTAGTGTTTTTAAATTTTCACACCTACATGTGAACTCCCAGTGTCCATGCACACTCTCTAATGTGACTATTGGTCATACGCTGTGTACCTCCATACACTGGGGGGGGGGTCTATTTCCTTTTAGCGCTGATTAATGTATTGCTTTTCCGGTTACTATGACTGCACACCAAAACAGCTTAGCTCAGTCATACCAGATGACCGCTATAAAATTGTCACAAACTACAAATATTACGTCTCTAATGGCTATACTGATGTTAAATAGCAATAATCCACCAAGAAAGGATCATAGTTTGCACCAAGAACGTGACGCTACAATCCAGAAGGTCTTGGAGCAAATGCAGGTTCGAAGCAAAGAAAGACTGGCGAGAGAGGATTGTTTCAAAAATAAATTTTCAGCTGGAGAATCATGGAGAATGTCTCTGAGTTCATTCAAAAGACTTTGTGGATTGTTGGACAGAATTTAAAATCCGAAGGAAAAGACTGAGCCCCGATACCGCTCCAGAGGGTTGGTGGGTTGCTATTGCTGTGGACAAGCTCTCCAG
Source organism: Nerophis lumbriciformis (assembly GCF_033978685.3). Taxonomy (NCBI): domain Eukaryota; kingdom Metazoa; phylum Chordata; class Actinopteri; order Syngnathiformes; family Syngnathidae; genus Nerophis; species Nerophis lumbriciformis. The sequence goes on from NC_084564.2 coordinate 21,042,258, forward strand.
TTGTGTTGAATACAGTTAATCAGTTTAGAGTGCACAAATGCATACTTGCCAACCCTCCCGGATTTTCCGGGAGACTCCCGAAATTCAGCGCCTCTCCCGAAAACCTCCCGGGACAAATTTTCTCCCGAAAATCTCCCGAAATTCAGGCGGACCTGAGTGACGTGTCGACAGCCTGTTTTCACGTCCGCTTTCCCACAATATCAACAGCGTGCCTGCCCAATCACGTTATAAGTATAAAATGATCGAGGACGAGTTCATAGTTTCTTATGTGGGTTTATTGTTAGGCAGTTTCATTAACGTCCTCCCAGCGCGGCAACAACACACAACAACAGCAGTCACGTTTTCATCTACCGTAAAGCAGTTGGTCTGCCGTAAACAGCAATGTTGTGACACTCTTAAACAGGACAATACTGCCATCTACTGTACATGCATATGTGACAATAACATCTAGGGCTTTTAGAGAGTGCACAACTGCGCACACAACAAGGAGACGAAGCAGAATGCATCATAAGAGAGGGTGTTCAGCATGGTTAGAAAAATAGTGACAGAGAATAGAACATCCATCCATCCATCCATTTTCTACCGCTTATTCCCTTTGGGGTCGCGGGGGCGCTGGAGCCTATCTCAGCTGCACATGGGCGGAAGGCGGGGTACACCCTGGACAAGTCGCCACCTCATCGCAGGGCCAACACAGATAGACAGACAACATTCACACACTAGGGCCCATTTAGTGTTGCCAATCAACCTATCCCCAGGTGCATGTCTTTGGAGGTGGGAGGAAGCCGGAGTACCCGGAGGGAACCCACGCAGTCACGGGGAGAACACCACAAGGATGGACAAATCAACCCTTAACTCAACAATCAGTAGATGAGTGTTATGTGTGTGTATATTTGTAAATAAATGAACACTGAAATGCAAGTATTTCTCTTATATATATATATATATATACATACACATATATATATATATATACATACACATATATATATATATATACACATATATATATATATATACACATATATATATATATACACACATATATATATATATATATACACACACAGGTAAAAGCCAGTAAATTAGAATATTTTGAAAAAACTTGATTTATTTCAGTAATTGCATTCAAAAGGTGTAACTTGTACATTATATTTATTCATTGCACACAGACTGATGCATTCAAATGTTTATTTCATTTAATTTTGATGATTTGAAGTGGCAACAAATGAAAATCCAAAATTCCGTGTGTCACAAAATTAGAATATTACTTAAGGCTAATACAAAAAAGGGATTTTTAGAAATGTTGGCCAACTGAAAAGTATGAAAATGAAAAATATGAGCATGTACAATACTCAATACTTGGTTGGAGCTCCTTTTGCCTCAATTACTGCGTTAATGCGGCGTGGCATGGAGTCGATGAGTTTCTGGCACTGCTCAGGTGTTATGAGAGCCCAGGTTGCTCTGATAGTGGCCTTCAACTCTTCTGCGTTTTTGCGTCTGGCATTCTGCATCTTCCTTTTCACAATACCCCACAGATTTTCTATGGGGCTAAGGTCAGGGCGGTTGGCGGGCCAATTTAGAACAGAAATACCATGGTCCGTAAACCAGGCACGGGTAGATTTTGCGCTGTGTGCAGGCGCCAAGTCCTGTTGGTACTTGAAATCTCCATCTCCATAGAGCAGGTCAGCAGCAGGAAGCATGAAGTGCTCTAAAACTTGCTGGTAGACGGCTGCGTTGACCCTGGATCTCAGGAAACAGAGTGGACCGACACCAGCAGATGACATGGCACCCCAAACCATCACCCAACCATGCAAATTTTGCATTTCCTTTGGAAATCGAGGTCCCAGAGTCTGGAGGAAGACAGGAGAGGCACAGGATCCACGTTGCCTGAAGTCTAGTGTAAAGTTTCCACCATCAGTGATGGTTTGGGGTGCCATGTCATCTGCTGGTGTCGGTCCACTCTGTTTCCTGAGATCCAGATCCAGATCATGTTTTTCAGTCAGTACAAATTTGCATTGTGTTGTGCATTAAAAACTCAAAAGCCATTCAGCTGCTGACACAGAAGCGAGCTTACCTCTTGATCAGACCTGACCTGCAGCCCGTTAAGATTTTCAATCTGGCCCGCCGGATATTCCCAAATATTTTTTTTACATCATTAAGAAGGAAACTGTAGCTGCCAATATGATGTGCAGTGATGTTTTCAAATTACTGTAAGTCTTGAATAGAGATGTCCGATAATATCGGACTGCCGATATTATCGGCCGATAAATGCTTTAAAATGTAATATCGGAAATTATCGGGATCGGTTTTAAAAAGTTAAATGTATGACTTTTTGAAACGCCGATGTACGGAGCGGTACACGGACGTAGGTAGAAGTACAGAGCAGTTGCGTCTCCCAGTCATACTTGCCAACCCTCCCGATTTTCCCGGGAGACTCCCGAATTTCAGTGCCCTTCCCGAAAATCTCCCGAGGCAACCATTCTCCCGAATTTCTCCCGATTTCCACCCAGACAACAATATTAAGGGCGTGCCTTAAAGGCACTGTCTTGGCGTGCCGGCCCAATGACATAATATCTACAGCTTTTCACACACACAAGTGAATGCAAGTCATACTTGGTCAACAGCCATACAGGTCACACTGAGGGTGGCCGTATAAACAACTTTAACACTGTTACAAATATGTGCCACATTGTGAACCCACACCAAACAAGAATGACAAACACATTTCGGGAGAACATCCGCACCGTAACAACATAAACACAACAGAACAAATACCCAGGACCCATTGCAGCACTAACTCTTCTGGGACGCTACGATATTCACCCCCCCGCCCCCCATCCACCCGAATCCCGCCCACCTCAACCCCCGCTCTCTCAGGGAGAGCATGTCCCAAATTCCAAGCTGCTGTTTTGAGGCATGTTAAAAAAAATAATGCACTTTGTGACTTTAATAATAAATATGGCAGTGCCATGTTGGCATTTTTTTCCATAACTTGAGTTGATTTATTTTGGAAAACCTTGTTACATTGTTTAATGCAGTGTTTTTCAACTACTGTGCCAGATACAGTCTGGTGTGCCGTGGGGGATTATCTAATTTCACCTATTTGGGTTAAAAATATTTTTTGAAAACCAGTAATTATAGTCTGCAAATGATGTGTTGTTGTTGAGTGTCGGTGCTGTCTAGAGCTCGGTAGAGTAACCGTGTAATACTCTTCCATATCAGTAGGTGGCAGCAGGTAGCTAATTGCTTTGTAGATGTCTGAAACAGCGGGAGGCAGCGTGCAGGTAAAAAGGTGTCGAATGCTTAAACCAAAAATAAACAAAAGGTGAGTGCCCCTAAAAAAAGGCATTGAAGCTTAGGGAAGGCTATGCAGAACGAAACTAAAACTGAACAGGCTTCAAAGTAAACAAAAACAGAATGCTGGACGACAGCAAAGACTTACTGTGGAGCAAAGACGGCGTCCACAATGTACATGACAATCAACAATGTCCCCACAAAGAAGGATAAAAACAACTGAAATATTCTTGACTGCTAAAACAAAGTATATACAGGAAATATCGCTCAAAGGAAGACATGAAACTGCTACTGGAAAAAAACAAAAAAAGAGAAAAAGCCACCAAAATAGGAGCGCAAGACAAGAACTAAAACACTACACATAGGAAAACAGCAATAAACTCCAAATAGGTCAGGGCGTGATGTGACAGGTGGTGACAGTACACCTACTTTAAGACAAGAGCTATAGTGATGCATGCTTGGTTATGGTTTGAATTCATATCCAACAATTGCGACTTTTTACTGTCAACTGAGTTTCGTTTTTTAATGATTTCTGCTGGTGGTGTGCCTCCACATTTTTTCAACGCAAAAAATGTGCCTAGGCTCAAAAAAGGTTGAAAAACACTGGTTTAATGCATCCAGCGGGGCATCACAACAAAATTAGGCATAATAATGTGTTAATTCCACGACTGTATACATCTGTATCGGTTGATATCGGAATCGGTAATTAAGAGTTGGACAATATCGGAATATCGGCAAAAAAGCCATTATCGGACATCTGTAATTATTACAAATGTTGTCCTTGTCTCTCATAAGGACTGTGGACTGATGGTTTCCTGCTGACCCCACTATGGACTGGATTCTTACTATTATGTTGGATCCACTATGGACTGGATTCTTACTATTATGTTGGATCCACTATGGACTGGACTCGCACAATATTATGTCAGACCCACTCGACATCCATTGCATTCGGTCTCCCCTACGGGGGGGGGGGGGGGGGGGGGGGGGGTTACCCACATATGCGGTCCTCTCCAAGGTTTCTCATAGTCATTCACATCGACGTCCCACTGGGGTCAGTTTTTCCTTGCCCTTATGTAGGCTCTGTACCGAGGATGTCGTTGTGGCTTGTGCAGCCCTTTGAGACACTTGTGATTTAGGGCTATATAAATAAACATTGATTGATTGATTGATGGACAATAGGCAAAATTACAACAACAAAAAATACATAAGTTTGTAGATGAGTGACACACCTACAACTTTGCAGGTACTTTCCCTTAAAGGGTACAAGGACAGTAAAGTAGGGAATGAATAAAGGACAGAAGCAGAGTGATTGACAGAGTTGGACATGTCATTAGGGAAATTGTTGCTCCAGTGTGAGAGGGACGTCTCAGTGCAGCAGTGTCACTCCGGAGAAGGTCATCCATGAGAAGGGCACAACTTGATACACTCGGCTCACTATCGGACACAATGGGAAAACGGGCAGGGGAGGGTTGGCATGAACTTTGTATATGCGAGTCTGTGAGTGTGTATATCAGTGTTGGTGCAGCCTGGAGCCAAACGAGCGGGGGACGTTTTTAGACATTTGACCTAGCCGACCTGGAAGTGTCATAAGTGAGCAGAGATAGGGAGGAGGCGGTGTTATTTTATGCGACCATAATCGGGACACTACCAGTGACAATAACTCTTTGCTTATACTGTGAGTAGCAGAGACACCAGATAAGCTTTGACGTTTGATTCAATCTTAAGATTCAAGTTCTTTACCCCCTCCGAGCAGGATTTTTTTTTTCTTTTTTTTTTTTTCCCGCATTTGATGATCCAAGACAAAATTGTGATGTATGACTCTTAAAGCCTACGGATGAGCAACCGCTAATAGTCACATTTGTATTCTCAGCTAGTGCTGAGTTTGCAATGCCCTACTGCCATGATATGCTTTGTGGCAGAAAATATGAATGCACAATTGTTCTACAAATATACAATTTGGATAAATGATGTGTTTGTTAGATTAATGCAGCATGCAGGATCAGCAAAATAAAAGTCCAGTTTTACACAACATAACAATACGTTGAATAAGTTGTGGCACATACAGTGAATACAAAAATTGATATAACCCCAATATATATATATATTTTAGTTAGTGTTGAGGAGACAAAACTATATACCGTATTTTTCGGAGTATAAGTCGCACCTGCCGAAAATGCATAATAAAGAAGGAAAAAAACATATATAAATCGCACTGGAGCCCGGCCAAACTATGAAAAAAAATTTGACTTATAGTCCGAAAAATACGGTAGTTAGTATTAGTAATACATTTGTAAATATTGGTAGGAATTCAATTAAGGGGGTCATGTAAAAACACTGTCCCTGACACATGTAATTTATGAAATAAAATAGTACCCTACTAGAGGATTTTTCTTTAAATGGCCATCTTTTTTTTGTTTTCTGATAACCTCAAGAGCCAAGGAAAATTCCATTTAAACAAAAGAATAAGTCGCACCTGCCGAAAATGCATAATAAAGAAGGAAAACAACATATATAAATCGCACTGGAGCCCGGCCAAACTATGAAAAAAAATGTGACTTATAGTCCGAAAAATACAGTAAATGAAACTTGGATATAATTTAGAGTAGTCTACACTATATTGCCAGAAGTATTTGGCCATCCATCCAAATGATGAGAATCAGGTGTCCTAATCACTTGGCCCGGCCACAGGTGTATAAAATCAAGCACTTGGAGACTGTTTCTACAAACATTTGTGAAAGAATGGGCCTCTCTCAGGAGCTCGGCGTGGAACTGTCATAGGATGCCACCTGTGCAACAAATCCAGTCGTGAAATTTCCTCGCTCCTAAATATTCCAAAGTAAACTGTCGGTTTTATTATAAGAAAATGGAAGCGTTTGGGAACAACAGCAACTCAGCCACCAAGTGGTAGGCCACGTAAACTGACAGGGGTCAGCGGAAGCTGAAGCGCATAGTGCAAAGAGGTCGCAAAGAGGTCGAAATTTGGTGGATGAATTATCGTGTGGGGTTGTTTTTCAGGAGTTGGGCTTGGCCCCTTAGTTCCAGTGAAAGAAACTTTGAATGCTCCAGGACACCAAAACATTTTGAACAATTCCATGCTCCCAACCTTGTGGGAACAGTTTGGAGCGGGCCCCTTCCTCCTCTAACATGACTGTGCACCAGTGCACAAAGCAAGGTCCATGAAGACATGGATGACAGAGTCTGATGTGGATGAACTTGACTGGCCTGCACAGAGTCCTGACCTGAACCCGATAGAACACCTTTGGGATGAATTAGAACGGAGACTGAGAGCCAGGCTTTCTCCACCAACATCAGTGTGTGACCTCACCAATGCGCTTTTGGAAGAATGGTCGAAAATTCCCGTAAACACACTCCGCAACCTTGTGGACAGCCTTCCCAGAAGAGTTGAAGCTTTACTAGCTGCAAAAGGTGGACCGACATCATATTGAACCCTATGGGTTAGGAATGGGATGGCACTTCAGGTTCATATGTGAGTCAAGGCAGGTGGCCAAATACTTTTGGCAATATAGTGTAGATTGACTATCTACTGAAAATGATTGAAGTTAGTACTAAGAAGTTGTGTCTCGCACACAGTCAAGCAGGGTGGCAGCATGTCATTGTTTGGGGATGCATGAGTGCTGCCTTCATGTCTGTTTTTTAATATGAGAAGCCCAAACAAACCTCCAAGATGATGAAGTGCCTTGTTGAGGTAGCTGAATGTGAAGATGATGGAATGGCCAAGTATGTCTCATGCAGACTTGCGGAGGGAAGGTGGAGGACAGTAACAATGTGTCATCAAGTGATGTCACCATGGAGGTTTCCAGTACCAAGGCCACACAATGGTGTGCACACTAAATATGTGGGCAATTCGAGGAGTACTCACTTCTGTTGCCAGCTATATAGAGAATAATGGTTGTGTGTTGACTTGTTTGTTGGATATTTAATATGTAGTGCTTTCTAAGGTGTGTACTGACTACTCTAAACGTAGTTGTTTCAATCTAATGGCTATTGAGTGAGACAACGGACGTTGGTCGGATCTTACGGGGTTCCCTGTGGCATTCGCTACACCAACTATCGGTGTGGAGGTATAAGTGACTCGTAACTCAAATTGTTGCATGCAATTTAAAGTAGTACACAGAACAAGAATTATGATGAACATCTTGAACCCTTTTTTAAAATTTATTTTATTGAGACAAAGATTATTTATGTATTTAATATTTGTTTTGTTTGCTTACTATGGTTTAGTATTTATTAATTATTTATTTGTTCACTGTTCTGTTACAGAGAACAAGGAAATCGGATAAAATGGCTATGGTATGAAAAGGGGTAGGATTAAATAAGCTCTGCTTCTTCCTACTCCTTTTCGGACGTGCCGTAATGAAACAACTGGAACTGTGCGACGCATTCAATTGTATCGTATGCATGTTCGAAATAAACTGAAACTGAACTGAACTGAAAGCAAAAAAAAATTTGCAGAGAGACTGTGCATATCTCCGAAAATTCATAAGGTGGGGCACTCGTAAGCCACTGAAGTTGTGTTGTCCTAGAAAATTTAAGCTATATAGGCAGTTACATGTCACAAATATAGGGCCTGATTGACTAAAGGTTTTATTAAAACACGTGCAAACTTGATAGCACACAAAGCTGATCTGCTAAGCTTGTGTGAAGAAGAGCAAAATAGAGAGAGCAAAATAGAGAGCGCAAAATAGAGAGCACAAACCATTTAGAGTGCCTGTCTTAATGGATATGCAGGATATAGGCTGATTATCTGAACGCCCACAATACTGGGAGTGAGAGATGTAAATGTAATTTAGCATTCGCAATTAGATTTATCAAGACTGAAACAGTTTCATGGCCGCTGTTTTGCGACTATAGTTAGCTTGTCTAGAAAATGGGTGCGAACTGGCACAGTTACACACACATGGCTGTGAGAAAGGAGGCGATCATGCTGCAAAAACAGACAATGTAGATACAATCCTCCATCTGTGTGCATGTCAACATATTTGGACAGTCAGAAATAAAAATATTAGACATATAGTCAACTCAGCAATATAAATGATAAATGGGTTGTACTTGTATAGCGCTTTTCTACCTTCAAGGTACTCAAAGCGCTTTGACACTACTTCCACATTTACCCATTCACACACACATTCACACACTGATGGAGGGAGCTGCCATGCAAGGCGCTAACCAGCACCCATCAGGAGCAAGGGTGAAGTGTCTTGCTCAGGACACAACGGACATGACAAGGTTGGTACTAGGTGAGGATTGAACCAGGTACCCTCGGGTCGCGCACGGCCATTATTCCACTGCGCCACGCCGTCCCAATATCATTTTATAATTTTATAGCTGCTGGATAGCTGATTAAAACAGATTAAATCGATTTGTTTTGGTGTCCGCTTTCTTATGTTTTAAAGACGCTCATTACTAAAATATCTCCTGCGTGAAAAGAACTTCTTGCAATATGCATTTACTTGAGTGTGGATCATTCCAGAGACACCATCACACAAGACACTAGACAGGCACTTCCCAGTGTGCAACTTTAGCGTGCTGATGTTAAATAGCAATAATCCACCAAGAAATGATCATAGTTTGCACCAAGAACATGACGCTACAATCAAGAAGGTCTTGGAGCAAATGCAGGTTCGAAGCAAAGAAAGACTGGCGGGAGAGGATTGTTTCAAAAGGAATTTTCAGCTGGAGAATCATGGAAAGAAAACTTTAGAATGTCTTTTCAAAAGGCTTTGTGGATTGATGGACAGAGTTTAAAATCCGAAGGAAAAGACTGTGCCCCGATACCGCTCCAGAGGGTTGGTGGGTTGCTATTGCTGTGGACAAGCTCTCCAGTTGTGTGGAATACAGTTAATCAGTTGGAGTCTCCCCACACGTGTTTGTACTGACGTACCGTATTTCCTTGAATTAGCGCCGGGGCGGTAATTAATTTAAAACCTCTTCTCACTCCGGCGCTTACCAAAGGCATGCGGTAAATTTAGGCCTGCGCTTATAAATTTGAGTGTGATGTAAGGATACCATCATGAAAAGCACATTTAATAAAAAAAACATTATTATGGTCTTACCTTTACTTATAAATGAAGTCCATGCGCAGCTCCTTCTGAACAAAAGCATCGATAACTTGTTTATAGAAGTCTTCCTTATCTTTCTTCAGTTTTAAAAGTCTCTCTGTCTCGATGGAGATCTTCCTTGATTACCTCCTGCTTCGATTGAAAGTCCAGTTTAGAAAACTGTTTTATTTTAGATATGTAATCCTCCATGTTAAAAGTGCAGAGGAAAAAATAAACGATCGCTGCTCACTGTTGCTGCTTGTTGTCACTTCTTCTGCAGCCGAGTAGTCGCAAGAATGATCACTAGCGCCCTCTACCACCAGGAGGCGGGAGTCATTTAATGACTCATATTTGACACACGCAGCTACGGTATATTAATAAAACATAGCTGCTTACTGTTCTTTTTAGCATATTCAATAGCTTGGACCTTAAATCCTACTGAATAGCTCTTTATCTTCTTCCCTTTATGCGATTTTAAATTATTGAAATCAGCCTCCTCCATTTTGAAAATGATGACAGGTGACGTGTCACTCGTGACGTGACGAGTTTGACCCGGCGGAAATTCTAGGCATATGCTAATTATTTTGCGAAACGAGTTTGACCCGGCAGTAATTCTAGACATGCGCTAATAAAAATAATATTTTGCGAAACGAGTTTGACCCGGCGGTAATTCTGACCCGGCGGTAATGCTTAGCATGCGATAATTATTTTGCGAAACGAGTTTGACCCGGCGGTAATTCTAGGCAGGCGCAGACTATATACCCGGCGGCAATTCAAGGAAATACGGTATGTATTGATCTGGTCATTGACTGAAATAAATAAATGGCACGCTTAATATTGGTGTGTACATGATTAATGCAATATTTAATCACATGAGTTAACTTGTTAATTTTGATAGCCCTAAAATACATATCATGATGACACATTTAGTAGAGGTGAGAAAAATAATCGATTCTCCGATGCATCACAGTAAAAACGCGGGTGATTCATGAATCGATGGACAAATGACTAAACATCGATTATTTACTTATGTTAAAGAAATACAGACGGTTCTAAAATACGGAATTATTGTTAATGTTCTCTAAATGCTAGTTTATGTTTGGTTCGAACTAACGGAGAGAGAAATATTAGCTAACATTCTTTTAAGTTCATGCGTTGGCTTGGTTAGTGCGGGAACATACAGAGGAGGAAGGAGTACAGGACAAGCTATGCTAGCTGTGGTGCCAAGCTAGCTTGAATGTAAAGAAGTGAAACAAAAGAATAAATGCTTTGTACAAATCAACAGAAAGCCAATAGGAACCATGTTACCGCAGAAAGTAACCAGCGAAGAAGAGGAAATTAGCAACTAAATACATAAATCAGGAGATGACTTTGACTGGGGGTGGTACTTCCGGGACAAGGATGGGAAGTGACATGAGTTGTGGGGTGAAAAGTTGTGCGAGTTTCCATGGGGATAGCGAAACAAAGAGATTGAGCTTGTTGTAGTGGTGTGTTTTGTGGTTTTGTAAGAAAAAGAGAAACACTGGGACTCTGAACCTTCATTTCTTATGTTGTCTTTTGATGAAGCAGATAGACGACACACGTCTTTAGGACGCAAGTTAACAGCGAACAAGAACAGTGTCTGAACATTCTGTGGTTTTAGAAGGCACAACAATTAAAGTATTCCTGTTTGCCAAGTAGGGACTTTAATTTGTTTACTTAGCAGGCGATTGCAGTTCTCACGGATTTAGTCTTCAATATTTATATATGCGCACTAATCCAAAAACCGTAAATGAAACAATACTGCATACGCAGTAGCCAAGGGATGAGTCTTGTAAACATTTTATCAATATTAATAATTAAATGTAATACATTTAAAATATATATTAACAATAATATACAATAGATTAAAAAAATACAATATTTAATACATAATGTTGGATATAGAGAACATACAAATCCTTTATTTATTGAATCAAAGATACTGAAATTCCTTGACATAGTGAATTTGCAAACAGCTAAAATTATACATAAAGCAAAATATAACCTGCTACCCAAGAATATACAACAATTCTTCTCAAAAAAAGAGGAGAAATATAATCTTAGAGAAAACTGTAATTTAAAACATTTGTATGCACGTACAACACTTGAGACCTTCAGTATATCAGTATGTGGAATTAAATTATGGAATGGATTAAGCAAAGCAATCAAACAATGTACTAATATGATCCACTTCAAGAAACTCTTCAAACTTAAAGTGTTTACAAATTACAAAGAAGAAGAACCATGATAAACATTCTGAATTGATTTCATCCATCCATTCATTCATTCTCAAAATAATCTTACACATCTCATCATATAAAATATGACTTACTTCACCAATTATTATTTATTTATTTATTTTTATTGTGATTACTTATGGAGTATATTGGGAATAAATTGAGAACAGGAAGTGAAAAAAAGTTTTAGCAACTGTTATGTAAAAGAAAAAAGGGTAGGATTAAATAAGCTCTGCTTCTTCCTACTCCTTTTCGAACATGTTGAAAAGAGAAACTGGAAATTGTGATGTATCATGTTGTTTGCTTGCATGTTCGAAATAAACTCAAACTCAATATAGTAACCATAAATGTATAAATATTCGATTTATAATCTAATCGTGATTGTAATCGAATCGTGAGGTGCCCAAAGATTCCCACCTCTAACATTTAGGCACCACTTTTGGGTTATTGTCAATATGTGGTCGGAATGCTTTGGAAGACATGTTCACATGTACTGTGTGTAAACAAATATGCACAAAGTTTTACCATAATTAGATAAATGATTGCTTAGGAGCAAACATTATGCTTTATAGCAGCATTTAAATTTCCCAAACAATTTAACATTTTCATCATCAATCAATCAATCAAATTTACTTATATAGCCCTTGTGAGTTCAAACCCCGGCCAAGTCATACCAAAGACTATAAAAATGGGACCCATTACCTCTCTGCTTGGCACTCAGCATCAAGAGTTGGAATTGGGGGTTAAATCACCAAAAATGATTCCTGGGCGTGGCCACCGCTGCTGCTCACTGCTCCCCTCACCTCCCAGGGGGTGATCAAGGGTGATGAGTCAAATGCAGAGAATAATTTTGCCACACCTAGTGTGTGTGTGACAATCATTGGTACTTTAACTTTTTTAACTTTAACTTTAATCACAAATGTCTCAAATGGCTGCACAAGCCACAACAACACACTCGGCTCAGATCCCACATGAGGGCAAGAAAAAAAGTCAACCCAAAGGGAACAACGTGAGACCCAGCCCGAAACCTGACTGAAAGGGTTCACAGAGAGTGTTCGACGTTAAATATTCATTTAGCTGCGAGGATTTTTGAGATAAAGGGAAGGTGGGACACCGGCCCGTAGTTTACCATGAGGTCAAGATTGAGGATAGGTCTTTTGAGCGGAGGATGAATAATCTCTTTTTGGAAGGCTACACATGATGTTACACACATAAAAGTTGTATTTCTATTATATTGTACCTTGAGAAGGTAACTTCCTAAGAACCAGCATCCTTTGAAGTACACAACTGTGTTTTTGTGTAACTCTGACAAAAGAAATGGAGCAAAAACAAATGTTCATTGCAGAGGATGCTGGTTCTCAGGAAGGTATAATACAAGTATTACTCAAATGTGAGAGGTGTCCTCACTTTTGTGAGATACTGAGTATGCATTGGCTTGGTTTCTGAAGGTGTCGCCTACCACACCATGCTGTTGCTGTGAAACCGATATAAAATTCTACTGTTATCAGCATAATCCCTATTAAACCAAAGCATCCAGTCACCCTCTGGGTGACAAGATAAATATTTCTTACACTCTTAAACCACAAAGATTTTCCAACATAAACTAGCATGTTCTAACACCTCCCATTCAGTCTACCGCAATCAGAGCCTGGATGATGTTTGATACAGGTCTGGAGTTCACTAATCTCAATGGTACCATTTTTATTCAAAGGGAGAAGTAACATAAAAAAACTAAAAAAAACTGAATGTTTCTCCTCATGTGTTTAAAAATAAGTTTTTTGTGTGCTTGCAGCACATACTGTCCGTCTGTCTGTCTGTCTGCTCAGATGCCCGTCACGTCACTCTGCCCTTTGCTTTGGCCTATCAATGTCAACACTACATTCCTATGTGGGCCTGATTTGTGATGTGTTCCTCTCACTTTGTCCTCTCTTGCCTCCGCGCTGCCTGTCCTCGGCTTTACCGATGATTAAATAGATTGACACTGAAGACAGATGACGAGGAAATGTCAGATGGCGTTGGGGTCGGCAAGTACCCGTAAGAAGTCGTTTATCGGTCTTGCTTTTTTGATTACAGAGCACTGGCCGGGAATATATTGGTCTTTTTGTTAGATTCAAAGTAGCAGATTTTCCAACAACACCCTGGGGCGTTTTAAATTAATTGGCTCTTGTGGCACTCAAATGGTTTAACAGAATTACAGCAAAAATTAGGGCTCTGATTGTGTCGCTTTGGTCGTCTATTGTTATGTCAGTTTAACACGAGAGTAAAATCACGACTGCTTGTTTTCTTACAACACATTCCAATAAGCCTGACACAAAAACATTAATACTTAACAATTACAGTTTGTATAACCCTTTTAACTCTGCGCTAGTTTGTTTACTGTCAGATACAACAAACAAAAATGACATGTTAACAAATTGTGGTCCGTTAAATCAGTGGTTCTCAAATGGGGGTACGCGTACCCTTGGGGGTACTTGAAGGTATGCCAAGGGGTACGTGAGATTTTTTTTAAATATTCTAAAAATAGCAACAATTCAAAAATCCTTTATAAATATATTTATTGAATAATACTTCAACTAAATATGAATGTAAGTTCATAAACTCAGTGAAGCACAAGCTCAGGTTTGTCACTAAAATGTCTGTCAAAAAGAACTGTGAAAAGAAATGCAACAATGCAATATTCAGTGTTGACAGCTAGATTTTTTGTGGACATGTTCCATATATATTGATGTTAAAGATTTCTTTTTTTGTGAAGAAATGTTTAGAGTTAAGTTCATGAATCCAGATGGATCTCTATTACAATACCCAAAGAGAGCACTTTAAGTTGATGATTACTTCTATGTGTAGAAATCTGTATTTATAATTGAATCACTTGTTTATTTTTCAACAAGTTTTTAGTTATTTTTATATCTTTTTTTTCCAAATACTGTAGTTCAAGAAAGACCACTACAAATGAGCAATATTTTGCACTGTTATACAATTTAATAAATCAGAAACTGATGACATAGTGCTGTATTTTACTTCTTTATGTCTTTTTTTCAACCAAAAATGCTTTGCTCTGATTATGGGGTACTTGAATTTAAAAAATGTTTACAGGGGGTACATCACTGAAAAAAGGTTGAGAACCACTGCGTTAAATGACAGGCGGGGCATCAATTTGCCTACAGAGTTGGCATGCATGTACAGTCGTACCACAGAACTTTCCTCCAGTAGGTCTTATCTTTGTCCATGTGATGTCAGATGAATCAAAAATTTAGCTGTTTGGCCACAATACCCAGCAATATGTTTGGGGGAGAAAAGATGAGGCCTTTAATCCCAGAAACACCATTCCTACTGTCAAGCATGGTGGTGGTAGCATTATGCTCTGGGACTGTTTTGCTGCCAATGGAACTGGTGCTTTACAGAGAGTAAATTGGACAATGAAAAAGGAGGATTACCTCCAAATTCTTCAGGACAACCTAAAATCATCATCCCGGAGGTTGGGACTTGGGCGACAGTTGGGTGTTCCAACAGGACAAACACGTAAAAAGTGGTAACATAATGGCTAAGTCAGGCTAGCATTAAGATTTTACAATGGCCTTTCCAAAGTCCTGACTTAAACGTGTGGACAATGCTGAAGAAACAAGTCCATGTCAGAAAACCAACAAATTTAGCTGAACTGCACCAATTTTGTCAAGAGGAGTGGTCAAAAATTCAACCAGATGCTTGCCAGAAGCTTGTGGATGGCTACCAAAAGCGCCTTATTGCAGTGAAACTTGCCAAAGGACATGTAACCAAATATTAACATTGCTGTATGTATACTTTTGACCCAGCATATTTGGTCACATTTTCAGTAGACCCATAATAAATTCATAAAAGAACCAAACTTCATGAATGTTTTTTGTGACCAACAAGTATGTGCTCCAATCACTCTATCACAAAAAAAATAAGAGTTGTAGAAATTATTGGAAACTCAAGACAGCCTTGACAAGTGTATGTAAACTTTTGATCATGACAGTATTTTCCAACATATTGAGGGGGTTTATTTTAAAAGGTGAACACGTATTGCATCTGCTTTACCTTTACTCTCTGCTGCATTGTTTGGTTTTATTGTGAAGGAATAATATGGAGGAACATCTAGTTTGGAGAGGAGGCTACGCCGGATAGTCGAACCTCGGATTCAGGAGGAACAGTGGGGTTTTCGTCCTGGTCGTGGAACTGTGGACCAGCTCTATACTCTCGGCAGGGTCCTTGAGGGTGCATGGGAGTTTGCCCAACCAGTCTACGTGTGCTTTGTGGACTTGGAGAAGGCATTCGACCGTGCACTGTGGGGAGTGCTCAGAGAGTATGGGGTAACGGACTGTCTTATTGTGGCGGTTCGCTCCCTGTATGATCAGTGTCAGAGCTTGGTCCGCATTGCCGGCAGTAAGTCGGACACGATTCCAGTGAGGGTTGGTCTCCGCCAGGGCTGCCCTTTGTCACCGATTCTGTTCATAACCTTTATGGACAGAATTTCTAGGCGCAGTCAGGGCGTTGAGGGTATCTGGTTTGGTGGCTGCAGGATTAGGTCTCTGCTTTTTGCAGATGATGTGGTCCTGATGGCTTCATCTGGCCAAGATATTCAGCTCTCACTGGATCGGTTCGCAGCCAGCGACTGGGATGGGAATCAGCACCTCCAAGTCCGAGTCCATGGTTCTCGCCCGGAAAAGGGTGGAGTGCCATCTCCGGGTTGGGGAGGAGATCTTGCCCCAAGTAGAGGAGTTCAAGTACCTCGGAGTCTTGTTCACGAGTGAGGTAAGAGTGGATCGTGAGATCGACAGGCGGATCGGCGTCTTCAGTAATGCGGACGCTGTATCGATCCGTTGTGGTGAAGAAGGAGCTGAGCCGGAAGGCAAAGCTCTCGATTTACCGGTCGATCTACGTTCCCATCCTGACCTATGGTCATGAGCTTTGGGTCATGACCGAAAGGACAAGATCACGGGTACAAGCGGACGAAATGAGTTTTCTCCGCCGGGTGGCAGGGCTCTCCCTTAGAGATAGGGTGAGAAGCTCTGCCATCCGGGGGGAGCTCAAAGTAAAGCCGCTGCTCCTCCACATCGAGAGGAGCCAGATGAGGTGGTTCGGGCATCTGGTCAGGATGCCACCCGAACGCCTCCCTAGGGAGGTGTTTCGGGCACGTCCGACCGGTAGGAGGCCACGGGGAAGACCCATGACACGTTGGGAAGACTATGTCTCCCGGCTGGCCTGGGAACGCCTCGGGATCCCCCGGGAGGAGCTGAACGAAGTGGCTGGGGAGAGGGAAGTCTGGGCTTCCCTGCTTAGGCTGCTGCTCCCGCTACCCGACCTCGGTTAAGCGGATGAAGATGGATGGATGGATGGATGGATGGATGGATCGAGTTTGGGCAGATGGCAGTGTAATAAAGACGTCTTAATTGTCTTATGTTTTGCAGGTCTTCAGCTTCAGTTGAGAATGGCGGGAGATTCCAGAATCCTCATGGACCACAACATAGAGATAGGTGTCACGCCTGCACAGGTAAAGAGCCAATGGACCTAATTTATTTACTCAAACAGCTGCATAGCACAGATCACATTTCAAAGCGCATGCAGAGGTAGATAAACATACTGGATGTTGACCAATACTTCAAATGCAGCCTACAACCACAGCTGTTAATATTAATGTTTTTGACCCGGCGCTAATCAGTCATTTGCTTTTGTAGACCATGCACCCTGTGGCTACTAAAGACTTTGTGATTAATTGAATGGAGCCGTTAATGTGAGCATTCACGGAATTAGCAGAGTGGCTTGAAGATGTGAGGACGCAAACGATGCACGCCAGAGATAAAGATACACAGCCTGTGAGCGGTGAGATTCAGGACAAAAGGTTGTGCAGCTTATAGATCACAAAGTGTAACTGAAGCTTTATTTCAGAAAATAAGAGTCAAGGTGTAACCCAGGTGGTTCACGTCCCCATGCGGAATGGGAAAAAGGCAGGGGGCCAAAACCACCTGGGTTACAGTGGTGCCGTGACCAGGATGAGTGTGAGGGGGACCAGCCAGTGTAGCTGTGCCATGTGTACGTTGGTAAACCTAGCTTCCTGACAACTTCATGAGTGTGCTGCCTGCCAAGTTGGACAGCGCAAGCTTTTAGCTCGGTGGTCCGCACGCTCGCCTCTCAATCGCGTCCCCGTGCTGAATTGTATAAGGGCAAGGGGCCGAACCACCTAAATTACAAAGAGAAAGTTGGCCCAGTAACAAAGGATGACTATCATTTTTACCTATAGTAGTACCCATGGGCATAATTTGGGCACTTTTTACCGCCCAAATGTAATGTAATGTAATAATGTATTTTAAACCGCAATCTGATTAATTAATTAAGACAATGTTAAAAAAAAGGACATTGTTAAGTGTTCCTCTCTATTAGAATAGAATGCATAGAATGCCTTTTATTGTCACTATACACAGGTACAATGAGATTAAAAGCAACTCCAGTATCAGTGCGACAGTCTACAAATATGCAAAACATAGGAAGGGAAGAAAAGAAAAATAGTGCAAAAGGAGGTAAGGTGCGCAGTCCGGTCCTGAGAACGAATGTTCTGAATGTGTTGTTTAAATATTATACTATATACATAAATACAGAAGCATTCAGACTGTGGGTGGAAAGTAACAATTGCACACAGAGAGGGGCTAAACTATAAAATCAGTGCCTATTATGTCTGTTGCCTGTAAGCTAAGCTCCTTCCTGTGAGAGAGCTCATATGGCGACATATGGCATGCCACGCACGGACACACACACGTACACACAGGTCGCTGTTCCCCATTTATTAATGTATTTGTGGCTCAAAAATGCAGATTTGGTGCTTCCGGGTTTGCCCTTCTTCATGAACAAGTTACAATGGAAGTGTGGCGGACGTAGCGCCAATCCGCTTCACAACACACTTGCTTTGCCAGACATTATTTGCGGTGCCTATTTGTTTATTTAAGAAAATGACTGGCAATTAAAATGAGTCACTCAGTACTATAAAAGTATTATTTCAAGCTATTCGGATAAGATAACGGAATAACGCCCACATTTGTTTCGTCGTGGGATTTTATATCGTTTGAAGATGATTCGCCAAGAGCAGCAACACTTGAAATACACTACTTTTTAAATTTACACATTAGGTATATTTGCATAGCTTATCGGAACGGTATCGTCTATACCAGCCTGAATTTTACTTGGAATCGGATCGGAAAGAAAATCAGTGGTATCGCACATCACTACTCTGCAGGATACTCGTACCTGGCCTTATCTCGGCAAGTATCTCAGTACGTCTGGTTCCGCTCTTCCTCTAAGGCATGGGTGTCAAACTCTGGCCAGCGGGCCAAATTTGGCCCGCCGTGTAATTTCACTTGGCCCTTGAGGCGATATCAAATTAACACTAGAGCTGGCCTGCCGATATATTTCGCGTATATTTCTAACATTGTTAAAGTTGTTTATACGGGCACCCTCAGTGTGACCTGTATCGGTGTTGAACAAGTATGCGTTGCATTAACTTGTGTGTGCGTACAGAAGCTGCACATATCTTGTGACTGGGCCGGCACGTTGTTAGAAAGTATGAAAAGCGGACTTTAATGGCAGTGCCTTTAAGGCACGCCCCCAAGACTGTGGTCCGGGTGGTCTACGAGATATAATGACTGATGAACACCTTCGTTGGATAATGAAGGTTGCCTCAGCTCAAAGCCTGAGCCCCGACATTAATGAACTAGCATCCAAGAAAAGATGGCAGGTATCTGGCTTGGGCACATCAGATTAGATCAGTGTGTTGCAAACTGAGCAGTTTAAAGTCCTGATTGGTTGGTTTATTCATTGTTATTTTATTTTCAAATGTATTAGCCTGTGGAAAAAGTCAATGTTGATATTTACCTCAGAAGGCTGCAAATAGAAAAGAGGCATTCAATTTTTATTTAAATTGTATTTAATATACCATTGATATTTTTTAATTATTGTTATTAATTGAAACTCGATTTTGCATGTCACTATAAAGTTATATAAGCCTTGCTTGTTCAATATTCAATGCAAAACTTGTTTGGGTCCCTATTAAAAGGTTAATTTGTTCAACCTTGTCCCGCGGCTTTGTTCAGTTTTAAATTTTGGCCCACTCTGTATTTGAGTTTGACACCCCGGCATCCAACTAAGGCCATGTCTACACTAAGTCGTTTAACCCTTTAAATGAATAATTATTTAGCCTAAGCCCCGTGTCAGCCACACTAAACCAGCGTTTAAGGTCCGCCTAATCGGACACATTCACGGGTAAGTCAGCCGTGAATCTCCGGCACTTAGCTTTGTATGGACTCATTGATCGTTTACAAACTAAGTTCGGAGAGGAAGTGACGCCAGAAAGACCGTGCCCACACAGGAAGTGACGCCAGAAAGAACGTGCCACAGCCAGCTTCATAATAAAGCGGTTTTGTAGCTCGGAGCTAACCACTGGAAATATGAAGTCGAGTCATCCAGACATGCCCGTGTTTCTCCTTCTTCAACATGTACAGACACTTGTGGAAATCACACATGAATACCTTAAAAGAAAGCGATTGCAGCTATTTTGGATTTCGGCAAGAGAACTTTCGAATGTCAGCTGTGATTCTACTTAGCGAAAAACTTTGTCCATTTGTCGAAGGAGAGACAACGAGAATGCGAGCTCCCGTGGATGTGATTAAAAAAAAAAAAGGTAGCGTGTGCTTTGTATTACCTGGCCGTCGAGGGAAGAAGAGGGAAAACTACGGAAAACAGCGAATGCATTTGGACTGGCAAAGCAGACTGTATCAGCTGTATGTCGCGGACTCAACGTCTCGGTCCAGAGTATATAAAGTCACCAAAAACGAATGGACAATGAAGGTGAAGGCAAAAGAGTGAGGAGTGTCCTGACCAGATATCTAGATCCCTAGTTTGATTGATATAAAATGTTCTTTATCACATTGTTTATGTGTCTAATAAAGATTTGATTAATTTATGATGGCTCAGGTGTGATTCACTACAATAGGGCTCCACAGCACACTGGATTCCAGTTAATTGAAATACCACAACACTGGATATTGTTCAGATAAGTTACATTTAAGAACTTGCACACAAAGCAACACTAGAGGTGACTATGACGTGTGCATTTTCCGCACATGCGTACTAGGTTGCATTGCGCTGGCGGACAGAGGGGTGCGGAGGTCTTAAACGGTGGCATTGTTATGTGTGGACACGGATAAGGTTAGGTGTGATTCACCCTGGATAACCTTATCCGGCTTAGTGTAAACGGGGCCTAAAGGTAGTTACTCTACAAGTATCAACACATAGAAAACTTTCAGAAGCAACCTAACTTTTACCATTTCCATAAGTGCTAAGAACTACAATAGTATCATGGATTATTAAATACAGTATAAAAACAAAACATTCTTTAACTCACTATCAACAATAAGTTGTTTTTTCCCCACACAGGAAGTGAAGTTAATGTAAACATGTACAATTAGTGTTGTGAATAAACTATCAGTAAAATACACTGAGAAGGAGCCGGAATAAATATAGGATTTGCCTCTTCCTATTACTTTTAAAAGATGTTAAAATGTGCAAATGGGACCTTGAGGTTCCTTAATGTAAATTGTTAAACATGTCTGAAACAAACAAATAACATTAACCAAATCACAATAAGGCACAGCTAAGAGACACTCTTTGGTCATTTGGCAACACTTTGCTCTCCGTGTAAAATACGTTTACCAGAGATGTTCAAACCTGTAGAGCATATTGTCGAAATAAAATAAAGAAACCCAACAAAGATTAGAAATGGAGCCAAAAAGGCATAATGTAGTGAAACTAGGCTGAAATGTTGATGAAATAATCGTTGTCTTTAAAATTACGTATAACTTTTCTTTAGCCTTTTTATTTTTCCTGTTTCATTACAAACATGTGGATGTCAGCAAACCTCAACCCTCTGTTGTTTTTTTGTATTTAAAGAAAACATTTTTTTTTAGCGCAATTAAAAATAAAGTTTTCAGAGAAAATTTTGAGATTTTATTTTTGAAGAAAGGCAATATTGTTGTATAAATATCTCTGCCATGCCCCAACGGTTTAATTTCAAATGTTGGGGACTTCTACAGATCCTAAATACACAAAATCATTACCAATAGGTAAGAAACAATGGTTTTGCGTTATAAAGCAGGTCCCCTTTATGTGTGATTAGTTTAAATAGCACAGGAAATGTTGTGTTCTTGGGACGATTGCTGGCTACAGCGAAATGTGTGGGGTGGTGGATCTGCTGACTGCTGCTGTCCTGCTAAGAGCGACAACAAAATGTAAACAGAGTATCTGAATCTGTGTCTCTCTCTCTGGATTGCTGTACTAATGGGTCAATGCATTTATTTAGCACCAAAATAATGCACCCAGAGCTACTTTTGTTTCCACCTGGTTACGACTGCACTCTGTACCGTACTGTCCCCCTTTCATACAATTGAATGGAATACTAATGTGGGTTTTTCCATTCCAAATAAGTTTTTGGGCTGTTAGTGGTTGTTTTACAGCGATCGTTTGTTCCCGCACAATACCTTAATGCTACTGAGAAGGAGTTACATTTTAATGACTGTTGTTGGCATTGACAGAGGGGTTGCGCCTTTGCATCTCAACCAGAGTATTTTTCACACCACAATAGGGCGAAACTATCTTTTCTGTGCACGCCAAGTACAAATAGTTGGGGCTTTGGTACCAGCATCTAGACTCAATCCGACCAATCTTAATCTATGAACATGAACTGATGAAATGGTTATTTCTACCTGATTCTCAGACTGACTGCAACTTGTCCTTCTGTCCCAAGCATGGCCAGGAAAGCTCAATAAGATAAAACATTACCCACTTACCACTGCAGTGTGGAGAGAGAACTAATGAATTTGTGTAAGAGCTGCCGCCCTCCCCCGTCCAGGGACTGTATTGACTAGAGAGGCCAATGATTGGGTGGCACTGCTCTGGACAGCTTCATCAATCACTCAGTTAGCGCCAGCCCAACACCAGGAAGAGAGTGTGTATTCACACAGATATATATATATATATAAAAGGCAAAAGTAGAAGTGTTTGTAAACCTGATTGTGTCTATCAGTTAAGGCAATGCCACATAAAATTGTGGGTGTCTGCTTTTGAATCAGCAGTTGGTTAACTGTAGTCCACTGACATCAAGTGAATGTGCTGTCATCAAAGCACTAATTGCCTTGCTAAGTCAATAAGCATTGTCTTTTAATTCCTCTTTGTCTAAACGCTCTTAGATAGGAATCCCATCCAATTGATAGCTGGAAACTCAATAGGCACTGCCCTGAGTGAATGTATTTCTAATTGAAAGGTAAAGTCAAACAGCACCTGAAATCTCAATTGAAGCTGCCAGTCTTAAAGGGGAACATTATCACCAGACCTATGTAAGCGTCAATATATACCTTGATGTTGCAGAAAAAGGCCATATATATTTTTTAACCGATTTCCGAACTCTAAATGGGTGTATTTTGGCGAATTAAACGCCTTTCTATTATTCGCTCTCGGAGAAGCAATCCGACATTTTCTCAAACACATTACAAACACCGAGTCGAATCAGCTCTGTTATTTTCCGTTTTTTCGACTGTTTTCCGTACCTTGGAGACATCATGCCTCGTCGGTGTGTTGTTGGAGGGTGTAACAACACGAACAGGGACGGATTCAAGTTGCACCAGTGGCCCAAAGATGCGAAAGTGGCAAGAAATTGGACGTTTGTTCCGCACACTTTACCGACGAAAGCTATGCTACGACAGAGATGGCAAGAATGTGTGGATATCCTGCGACACTCAAAGCAGATGCATTTCCAACGATAAAGTCAAAGAAATCTGCCGCCAGACCCCCATTGAATCTGCCGGAGTGTGTGAGCAATTCAGGGACAAAGGACCTCGGTAGCACGGCAAGCAATGGCGGCAGTTTGTTCCCGCAGACGAGCGAGCTAAACCCCCTGGATGTCTTGGCTCACACCGTCCTTTATGCCACCGAAGATGATCAAGAGAAGAGTATCGACCCTAGCTTCCCTGGCCTGCTGACATCAACTCCAAAACTGGACAGATCAGCTTTCAGGAAAAGAGCGCGGATGAGGGTATATCTACAGAATATATTAATTGATGAAAATTGGGCTGTCTGCACTCTCAAAGTGCATGTTGTTGCCAAATGTATTTCATATGCTGTAAACCTAGTTCATTGTTGTTAGTTTCCTTTAATGCCAAACAAACACATACCAATCGTTGGTTAGAAGGCGATCGCCGAATTCGTCCTCGCTTTCTCCCGTGTCGCTGGCTGTCGTGTCGTTTTCGTCGGTTTCGCTTGCATACGGTTCAAACCGATATGGCTCAATAGCTTCTTCTTCAATTTCGTTTTCGCTACCTGCCTCCACACTACAACCATCCGTTTCAATACATGCGTAATCTGTTGAATCGCTTAAGCCGCTGAAATCCGAGTCTGAATCCGAGCTAATGTCGCTATAGCTTGCTGTTCTATTCGCCATGTTTGTTTGAGTTGGCATCACTATGTGACGTCACAGGAAAATGGACGGGTGTATATAACGATGGTTAAAATCAGGCACTTTGAAGCTTTTTTTAGGGATATTGCGTGATGGGTAAAATTTTGAAAAAAACTTCGAAAAATAAAATAAGCCACTGGGAACTGATTTTTAATGGTTTTAACCCTTCTGAAATTGTGATAATGTTCCCCTTTAAAGAAAACATCTGGTAGGTTGCATTATCTACTACAATCAAAGGCTCGACAAGGACGTTATTCACATACCTTACGACCTTACGACTTTCGCCGCCATAGGATGTTTACAATAATAGTAACTTTACTGAGGCTGCGTCTCTGGAGAGCAATGAATCACAGGTGTCTGATTAGCGGCAAAATATGTTTTCTTGACTCAACAATGGTGACATGAATTGCCAGCCTGTCCTTGGTCTCTTTGATAAGCACCATTGCTCTTCAACATAATCTCATGTGTGCAAGTCCAAAAATAGTGAAACGCGTGACAGTCATTGATTTTTGTATCTCAGAACGTTACCAATCATGTAAAATCGGTATTGTATCGTATACCTCATTTTGGGAGGAATTAGAAAGCAAGTCGTCTTCATGAGAGAGTCAAACGTCTTTTTGAAGGATGCAATCAGTTTCTTTTGGATGGATAGAGGATGCACGACTGTTCCCGTGCAGGCTTGCCAGGATCCCAGGTGTTGGGCAGAGAGGAACAGAGGGAGGAGAGGGAACTGCAGTAGAGCCAGCTCGCTTTTCTGGAATTGGGCCAACAAAGAGTCAGCAGGATCCTTGGGTTGTTGTTTTTTGTTTAACCAATGTTTTTTCTCGCTCTTGCTCCTGGTATACACTGACCTCATATACTGACACAAGTGACAATAGCAGACAACAACAGGAAATTAGCGATGACTGGTAACCAAAACAACACTTGGATGACCTATCAAAGAGTACTAAAAACCACAACTTGGTCACAATGTTTATGTACTCTATAGGGCTGCAACTAACCATTTTTTTGATAGTCGATTAGTCAACAATTATCTTAATGATTAGTCGACTAATCGGATAATAAAGCGTACTCATATTTAATGGGTCTAATTTTTCCATTGACTTCTAAATGGAGCTTAAGTTCATTTTAGGCATTTGCTTACTCACCACAAAGATGACTCATTCATTCATAAATATGTATTTATACTAGGGTTGTATGGTATACCGGTAAAAAGCATTACCCCAGGACATGATTGTAGCTTCAGAGACAACGTTAATGGTAAGCGATCGCTTATGAGCATTCCTGTTTTTCTGACATTGCCTCTCTTTGTCCGTCTTTTCCATATAGGTGAAGAAGCGCTGTTGTGCTTAATAATTTGGAACAGTGGACTTTGAGTTAAAAATACTGTTACCATTTCCAGATTTGTTCAATGAAATTTGAATTAAACTTGAAAATTATGCTGACTAACATTTGCATCAATTATTTATGAAAATTTGAGTAAAAATATACTTTGCATAATAATTTGGAACACGGTTTAAGTAATTACTACATTTTAACAAGTCTAGACAGAACATGTTAAAAGAGAAAGTAAGCAGATATTAACAGTAAATGAACAAGTAGATTAATAATGAATTTTCTACCACTTGTCCTTAATAATGTTGACAAAATAATAGAATGATAAATGACACAATATGTTACTGCATACGTCAGCAGACTAATTAGGAGTCTTTGTTTGTTTACTTACTAATAAAAGACAAGTTGTCTTGTATGTTCACTATTTTATTTAAGGACTCAACTGCAATAAGAAAAGAAACATATGTTTAATGTACCCTAAGATTTTTTGGTTAAATAATGCCAATAATTCAATTGGGGATGGCGTGGCGTAGTTGGGACAGTGGCCGTGCCAGCAACCTGAGGCTTCCTGGTTCGATTCCCACCTTCTACCAACTTCGTCTTGTTTGTTGTGTCCTTGAGCAAGACACTTCACCCTTGCTCCTGATGGGTCGTGGTTAGGGCCATCAGTGTGTGAATGTGTGTGTGAATGGGTGAATGTGGAAATAATGTCAAAGCGCTTTGAGTATCTTGAACGTAGAAAAGCGCTATACAAGTATAACCCATCTATTTAGAAAAGTACCGAAAAGTATCGAAATCATTTTAGTACCGGTACCAAAATATTGGTATCCTTACAACACTAATTTATACCGTATTTTCCGCACTATTAGCCGCACCTAAAAACCACAAATTTACTCAAAAGCTGACAGTGCGGCTTTTAACCCGGTGCGCTTTATATATGGATTAATATTACGATTCATTTTCATAAAGTTTCGATCTCGCAACTTCGGTAAACAGCCGCCATCTTTTTTCCCGGTAGAACAGGAAGCGCTTCTTCTTCTACGCAAGCAACCGCCAAGGTAAGCACCCGCCCCCATAGAACAGGAAGCGCTTCTTCTTCTACTGTAAGCAACCACCCGCCCGCGTAGAAGAAGAAAAAGCGCGCGGATATACCGTACGTTTCATTTCCTTTGTGTGTTTACATCTGTAAAGACCACAAAATGGCTCCTACTAAGCGTCAGGGATCCGGTTCATGAAAAGACGCAATCTCTCCATCCGCACACGGATTACTATTTCACAGCAACTGATATTCCTGTGAACCGCACTGTGGATACAACGGGGGCACGTACGGTGAATATTCGCACCACAGGGAATGAGAAGTCATCCTTCACTGTGGTTCTAGCTTGCCATGCTAATGGCCAGAAACTTCCACCCATGGTGATATTCAAAAGGAAGACCTTGCCAAAAGAGACCTTTCCAGCCGGCGTCATCATAAAAGCTAACTCGAAGGGATGGATGAAGAAAAGATGAGCGAGTGGTTAAGGTAAGTTTAAGTTTACGCGAAGAGGCCGGGTGGCTTTTTTCACGCAGCTCTGTCCATGTTGATATACGTATGTTTGTGATTGCACATTTGCGTACATTTTGGGAGTGAACAGAGTTGTTAAAACGCTGGTTTTTAATATATTATTAAAGTTTGACTGACCTATCTGACTGTTTTTTTGACATTCCTTTAGCGCAGTTAGATGCGGCTTACAACACCGGGCGGCTTATAGGTGGACAAAGTTTTGAAATATGCCGTTCATTGAAGGCGCGGCTTTTAACCTAGGGCGCCTTATGGTGCGGAAAATATAACTGTGCTGCTCATTCAGCTGTTACAAAAATGTAAATGACAAATAAAATGGCAAGAAAGGCAAAGAGCTTAAAAAAAAAAAAACAACAACCTTGTTTAAGAATAAAAAATAAAAAAAATAAACAAAACACAAAATCTAACTTCCACAAAAAGAAAAGCATTTTGTGATGTTTAAAAAGCTGCACACTAGTATACGGACTATTGATTCATTCTTGACAATGTTAGCACTCTAATAGACTCAATGTGTACAATTCTATATTTGATCAATTCTTAAAATGTTGGCTATTTAATAGATTGTATGTTTACCTTCGCATTGGTGCCTGCCTGTCTCTCTCTCTCTTTGTGTGTGTGTGTGTGTGTGTGTGTGTGTGTGTGTGTGTGTGTGTGTGTGTGTGTGTGTGTGTGTGTGTGTGTGTGTGTGTGTGTGTGTGTGTTTGTGTGTGTGTGTTCGTTAAAGTGCCTTTATGTTTTACGGCACTGCAAATTGACGCTGCTTTAAAACTTATTGAATTGATGTAGGCAAATTTTGGCTGGCTGACTTTGGCTAAAATGATAGTTATTTTTCACACTGCTCTTGTTAGCTAGCGAGTAAGGTAGAAGCAAACAGTACCGGTACTCTTATCGAGGCTGTGTCCGCATCCTCACTCCAAATGTCCGACATTATGTTTTCGCTTTAAATACTCGCGTATCTGCCATAAAAACAAGTTCCCCTTTGCAAAATGAGCAAAGTATTCATGTTTTTAACAAGAATAAGAGGAAATATCCGCACACATGTTTTTGCGATTTACCTACCTACGGAGTGAAAAACACTATTGATGACGTCACGACTTTTGTCGACGACAAATGTTATTGTCGATTAATCGTTGCAGCCCTAGTACTCTATACCAGAAGTCAAATCAGGATATTTGACTTTCTGGGAAATTTCTGGGTTAGTCTTTCTATTGATTTACTTTACAAAAGCTAACGGTTATCATGTATGGTGGGGCACAACCGCATTGCATCATTTCATGACTCAGCTACCTGGTTTATGTCGGTGTTTGTCAAGATTGACCCCTCCCCCACAGTTGGGTCATCATGTCAAAGAAAGAGCAAAGCTATTCTCCTTAGATACTTTGTAGCCGTTATAGTACTTGGGTTCAACTAACTAAATGTCTGTAATGCATGAGGGTAATTTCTGGAGGCGGTAGACTGAGGAATAAATTAGCATAACTTTAGCCGCTAGAAGAATAGTTTAATCATATTAAACTTGAAATCAAATTGTCATGAATAGCCATGAGTGTACAAGTACACCATATACCCATCACTATAATGACATAGCACAGACTTTGTAAGTGCTTCCTGCAGTGAATTCTGCTAGGAAATCACATAAAAAGCATTACCCCAGGACATGATTGTAGCTTCAGAGACAACGTTAATGGTAAGAGATCGCTTACGAGCATTCCTGTTTTTCTGACATTGCCTCTCTTTATCCGTCTTTTCCATATAGGTGAAGAAGCTTCCCAAACACTTACGGGACGCCCAGATCTCGACAGAGCGAACGCACTTGATATCCGACCCTGCCAAGAAGCCACGTCAGCGCTACGTGCAAAAGGACGGCAAGTGCAACGTCCACCATGGAAACGTACAAGAGACCTACCGATACCTCAGTGACTTGTTCACAACACTAGTCGACCTCCGCTGGCGTCTTAGTCTCTTTATTTTCACCCTGGTTTATGTTGTCAACTGGCTTTTCTTTGGCTTTTTGTGGTGGTTGATTGCACTCATCCGTGGGGATCTCCTGCATGCAGACGAAGAGGGCTGGACCCCCTGCGTGGAGAACATGAACAGTTTTGTCTCGGCCTTTCTTTTCTCTATCGAGACAGAGACTACAATTGGGTACGGTTATCGTGTTATCACGGAGAAATGCCCGGAAGGTATTGTTCTGCTTTTGGTGCAGGCCATACTGGGTTCCATTGTCAATGCCATGATGGTGGGCTGCATGTTCGTCAAGATCTCACAGCCTAAGAACCGCGCAGAGACCCTCATGTTCTCGCACAAAGCAGTCATATCGATGCGAGACAACAAGATGTGCCTGATGTTTCGAGTGGGGGACTTGAGAAATTCTCACATTGTGGAGGCCTCCATCCGAGCAAAGCTGATACGTTCGCAGCAGACAAAGGAGGGGGAATTTATCCCGCTCAACCAAACAGACATAAACATTGGCTTCGACACGGGGGACGACCGACTGTTCCTGGTATCCCCACTCATCATCTCACATGAGATCAACGAGAAGAGCCCTTTCTGGGAAATGTCCCTGGCACAAATGGAGAAGGAAGAGTTCGAGATCGTGGTTATCCTTGAGGGCATGGTGGAGGCCACAGGTATGAAACTGTGTAGATGATGAAAACACACTGGCGGGTGGAAGGTAGATAAAAGGTGTCTACAATACATTGCATGGTAAAGACTATTGACCGGAACATAAAAGAAACAGAAAATGCAGTAAAACAATCATGTAGAAATGGATATCAACAGAGAGAAGACAATTGGTACTCTAGTGGGACATTAAATAAATGTAATTACATTTTTGTTTAAGTGAGGATTCACAGCAGCTGACTCAGAGCTACTGATGTTTATTTATCGTACAGCTCCGCATTTAGAAATATGTGCCATTTAAAATCCCGCATTACCACTGTTGCTATTTCAAAGATTACATCTTTGATGTATTGTTTGTTTCAAAAGGAGTTAAGGGTAGCTACCCACACTGCTGGTCTTTGTTTTGGGTAAATGCCAAGCTGTCCAAAACTGCTCCAGGCTGGCTACATTTATGAAGGGAGATGGCGTAGGTGTTTCTGTAAAGTTCGCCAAAATTTCCAGACACAGGCGGACAATGTAAGGCATGATATCTTATTGAAAAAATAATACAAATTACAGTCAAATTATGAGACCCCTTGGAGTAACGCTTCTAATCCTGAACCACAGGATAACAATTTGTCAAAAAAAAACGCACTACTACTGTGCTGTGTAATTATTTCTCTGATACACAACATGCTGGTGCTGTTATTACACTCCATAAGTGGGACTGACTTGAAATATGTCATACTGTTCAATGCGCTTTCCAAAATACTCACTGTAACGTTAGTGTGTTACGCCCAACCACTACCTTTAGCGGACTAACAAGCATAGGTCTGTATTTGGGCTGGAGCTAACGGAAATGTTAATACTCTAGTAATGTATCGATTAGCTTGTTCGATTAATCGAGTAATCTGATAAAACACATTTTATAGCACCAATGAGTATGTCAGGAAAAATTGTTAAATTATGTTTTTTATTTTTCCTTGCCGTGACCTTCATTTTTTTTTCTCTAATTGATGCAATAACATGTGTCCTTTAATATATATTTAAATCCAAAAAATATTTGCTGTTCGCCCCCACACCGATTAATGCACCCAAACACATCACTGCTTTCATGAGCGATAAATTGTTGAGGCCGTGTGGAAACTATGCCTGCGTATTTAAAGTTCCGGGTATACCCTGGTCCGAATTGTATCTATTTTATTAGTTACACTCAGTGAACCATTAATCGAAGCAACAGAGTATAAATCTGCAGCCTTCGTCTGTACAATTTGAGCAAGATTGGGAAAAAACATGGGCACCATTAAAGGGGAACATTATCACAATTTCAGAAGGGTTAAAACCATTAAAAATCAGTTCCCAGAGGCTTATTTTATTTTTCGAAGTTTTTTTCAAAATGTTACCCATCACGCACTATCCCTAAAAAAAGCTTCAAAGTGCCTGATTTTAACCATCGTTATATACACCCGTCCATTTTCCTGTGACGTCACACAGTGATGCCAATACAAACAAACATGGCGGATAGAACAGCAAGCTATAGCGACATTAGCTCGGATTCAGACTCGGATTTCAGTGGCTTAAGCGATTCAACAGATTACGCATGTATTGAAACGGATGGTTGTAGTGTGGAGGCAGGTAGCGAAAACGAAATTGAAGAAGAAACTGAAGCTATTGAGCCATATCGGTTTGAACCGTATGCAAGCGAAACCGACGAAAACAACACGACAGCCAGCGACACGGGAGAAAGCGAGGACGAATTCGGCGATCGCCTTCTAACCAACGATTGATGTGTTTGTTTGGCATTAAAGGAAACCAACAACTATGAACTAGGTTTACAGCATATGAAATACATTTGGCAACAACAAGCACTTTGAGAGTGCAGACAGCCCATTTCAGGCGCGCTAAGAACATATATTTTTCCACGATTTCAGCACTCAGGTTAACCATACCTAAATAGACACACAATACTGCATTACACAAGACTACCCGAATGTACTCGAATGATTGAAAAAAATAAATGTTTTTAAGCTAAATTATTGGTAAACACAGTTTATGTATAATAATTTACGTAAAACCGCAAGTAATGAATAAAGTTTTCATCAATTAATATATTCTGTAGACATACCCTCATCCGCTTTCTTTTCCTGAAAGCTGATCTGTCCAGTTTTGGAGTTGATGTCAGCATCTGCTTTGAGTGTCGCAGGATATCCACACATTCTTGCCATCTCTGTCGTAGCATAGCTTTCGTCGGTAAAGTGTGCGGAACAAACGACTGACCATTTCGTCGGCTTTCCCCACAGCCTCGTATTTTGAACAAATTTCGTCCAATTTCTTGCCACTTTCGCATCTTTGGGCCACTGGTGCAACTTGAATCCTTCCTTGTTCGTGTTGTTACACCCTCCGACAACACACCGACGAAAGTGAGAAAATGGCGGATTGCTTCCCGATGTGACGTCACGTTGTGATGTCATCGCTCCGAGAGCGAATAATAGAAAGGCGTTTAATTCGCCAAAATTCACCCATTTAGAGTTCGTAAATCGGTTAAAAAAATATATGGTCTTTTTTCTGCAACATCAAGGTATATATTGACGCTTACATAGGTCTGGTGATAATGTTCCCCTTTAAAGGGACATTCACACACAGTCGGTTAAATAGCGGTTTGTGGCAGCTCAACAATTTGCCGTGCTTCGTCAAAAATCGTGTTGACACAGAACACAAAACATTGCTACCCTTCACTCATCCAGCATGAACCCTGAGAACAACGGGCACCGGACCAACAAATTTAACATGTTCAATTTTAGATAGCGGTCTTGGCGATTTGTAATGGACCGTGTTAAAATGCCTTTCACCATGTTTTTTTAACGGCAGTCTCTGAATTTGCGGCTCAGAATCAGTGATAATACCGTAATAACACCGCCATAATTGAGGCGGCATTGCTCGGTTGGTAAAGTGGCCGTGCCAGCAACTTGAGGGTTCCAGGTTTGATTCCCGCTTCCGCCATCCTAGTCACTGCCGTTGTGTCCTTGAGCAAGACACTTTACCCACCTGTTCCCAGTGCCACCCACACCGGTTTAAATGTAACTTAGATATCGGGTTTCACTATGTTAAGCGCTTTGAGTCACTAGAGAAAAGCGCTATGTAAATATAATTCACTTCACTTCACTAATTTGCCAGTCACATTTTTCTCCTGGAGCTTTACGACGTAAACAAGGTAACGAGACGGAGATGGCGGTGGTAAACAAATAAGCATCACAGGCTCATCAAGGAGTTACCTATGCTTTCCATAGGATTAGGAACGCCAGCAAAATGTAACCTCACCGCCGTTCTGTTGCAGCTCCTCCGAGAAGCGAACTAGCGTGGCCTTTTTACGAGATCTCGCAAATCCGCGCATGATCACGTGGTAAAGTAAACACTCAAGTAAACACCGCGGAACGTCTCGAGGTTTGCCGTCCACCAATACTCACAGGCGGAAAAAGTCTGCCCGCCGTGGCGGCGACATTCCGCAGCTCTTTTGCATCCTGTGGAAATCATGGGTTACACGGAGGCACTGTGGTTGATGCACATAGAATGTTAAAGTACCAATGATTGTCACACACTAGGTGTGGTGAAATTTGTCCTCTGCATTTGACCCATCCCCTTTGATCACCCCCCTGGGAGGTGAGGGGAGCAGTGGGTAGCAGCGGTGCCGCGCCCAGGAATCATTTTTGGTGATTTAACCCCCAATTCCAACCCTTGATGCTGAGTGCCAAGCAGGGAGGTAATGGGTCCCATTTTTATAGTCTTTGGTATGACTCGGTCGGGGTTTGAACTCACAACCTACCGATCTCAGGGCGGACACCCTAACCACTAGGCCACTGAGTAGGTGTGGAGGACTCTGCTGTCTTACAGGGAGATTTGTGATACGTTTAAAAAAAAAAAGTTTTTCCAAAATTGTTGGGACACAGTTCACGGTGGTTTAGAGAAACTCCCTGAACTGCTATCCAAAAAAGGCAATGTGTGAACGCCCCTTCTTAAGCAAGGTCTTGGCAGAGGCACGGATTGGACTTACCAATAAATTACCAATAAATCACTGACTAATTTGTCCAATAATTTAAAAAAAAGTTTATATCACGAGTACAAGTATGCTAGCATTGGCTTTCAAATGGTTTTAAGCACAGCCCATCAGTGTCTTAATATTTTCCCCCATGATGGTACTTTGCTTTTCCTTTAAAGCGGATGTGTTTTCATCTTTGAAAAGCGTATGAAAGACTAATTCTCTAACTGGTGTACACATCCTAATGATGTAATTAAAATAGCTTCTTGCTGGCTGTTAATTGACTGCTCTAATGGGCTTTCAGTATGGTATGGCTAAAGCGGGTATGTTGATATGCTTAAGCTCTGCCTAATTAAGAAGCATTCATGTAATATACATGTTAGTCATTTGAAGATGCTCTAAACATGCTACTAATATACATCATTGGATAGAGCAGTGTTTTTCAATCACTGTGCCGCAGCATAGTGTACCGTGAGATACAGTCTGGTGTGCCGTGGTAGATTATGTAATTTCACCTAATTGGGTTAAAAATATTTTTTGCAAACCAGTAATTATAATCCGCAAATGTGCCGTTGTTGAGTGTCGGTGCTAGAGCTCGGCAGATTAACCATGTTATTCTCTTCCATATCAGTAGGTGGCAGCAGGTAGCTAATTGCTTTGTAGATGTCGGGAACATGGTTTGTCGTGATCACAAAATGCAGACGACAGCGGGAGGCAGTGTGCAGGTAAAAAGGTATCTAACGCTTAAACCAAAAATAAACAAAAGGCAAGTGTCGCTAAGAAAAGGCATTAAAGCTTATGGATGGCTATGCAAAACGAAGTTAAAACTGAACTGGCTGCAAAGTAAACAAAAACAGAATGCTGGACGACAGCAAAGACTTACAGCGTGCGGAGCAGCAGACAGTGTCCACAAAGTACATCTGTACATGACATGACAATCAACAATAAAGTAGGACCGCAAAACAAGAACTAAAACACTACACACAGGAAAACACCAAAAAACTCCAAATAAGTCACGGCGTGATGTGACAGGCCGTGACAGTACACCTACTTTGAGACAAGAGCTATCAATCAATCAATCAATCAATGTTTACATATATAGCCCTAATTCACAAGTGTCTCAAAGGGCTGCACAAGCCACAACGACATCCTCGGCTCAGATCCCACATCAGGGCAAGGAAAAACTCAACCCATTGGGACAATGAGAAACCTTGGAGGGGACCGCAGATGTGGGGACCCCCCCTGGGCAACCGGTGCGATGGACGTCGAGTGAATCTATTATAATTTTGTGAGAGTCCAGTCCATAGTGGATCTAACATAATAGTGAGAGTCCAGTCCATAGTGGGGTCAGCAGGAGACCATCCCGAGCGGAGACAGGTCAGCAGCGCAGAGACGTCCCCAACCGATGCACAGACGAGCGGTCCACCCCGGGTCCCAACTTTGGACAGCCTGCGCTTCATCCGTGGCCACCGAGTGATGCATGGTTGGTTATGGTTTGAATTCATATCCAACAATTGCGAGAACAACTTTTTACGGTCAATATCGGCTGCTGAGTTACAAACCCCGTTTCCATATAAATTGGGAAATTGTGTTAGATGTAAATATAAACGGAATACAATGATTTGCAAATCCTTTTCAACCCATATTCAATTGAATGCACTACAAAGACAACATATTTGATGTTCAAACTCATAAACTTTATTTATTTTTTGCAAATTATAATTACCGTATTTTTCGGACTATAAGTCGCAGTTTTTTTTCATAGTTTGGCCGTGCTCCAGTGCGACTTATATGTTGTTTTCCTTCTTTATTATGCATTTTCGGCAGGTGCGACTTATACTCCGGTGCGACTTATACTCCGAAAAATACGGTAACTTCGAATTTCATGGCTGCAACACGTGCCAAAGTAGTTGGGCAAGGGCATGTTCACCACTGTGTTACATGGCCTTTCCTTTTAACAACACTCAGTAAACGTTTGGGAACTGAGGAGACACATTTTTTAAGCTGCTCAGGTGGAATTCTTTCCCATTCTTGCTTGATGTACAGTTTAAGTTGTTCAACAGTCCGGGGGTCTCTGTTGTGGTATTTTAGGCTTCATAATGCACCACACATTTTCAATGGGAGACAGGTCTGGACTACAGGCAGGCTAGTCTAGTACCCGCACTCTTTTACTATGAAGCCACGTTGATGTAACACGTGGCTTGGCATTGTCTTGCTGAAATAAGCAGGGGCGTCCATGGTAACGTTGCTTGGATGGCAACATATGTTGCTCCAAAACCTGTATGGACCTTTCAGCATTAACGGCGCCTTCACAGATGTGTAAGTTACCCATGTCTTGGGCACTAATACACTTGCACTTACAGATGTAGCGACCAACTGTAGTTACTGACAGTGGGTTTCTGAAGTGTTCCTGAGCCCATGTGGTGATATCCTTTACACACTCATGTCGCTTGTTGATGCAGTACAGCCTGAAGGATCAAAGGTCACGGGCTTAGCTGCTTACGTGCAGTGATTTCTCCAGATTCTCTGAACCCTTTGATGATATTATGGACCGTAGATGGTGAAATCCCTAAATTCCTTGCAATAGCTGGTTGAGAAAGGTTTTTCTTAAACTGTTCAACAATTTGCTCACGCGTTTGTTGACAAAGTGGTGACCCTCGCCCCATCCTTGTTTGTGAATGACTGAGCATTTCATGGAATCTACTTTTATACCCAATCATGGCACCCACCTGTTCCCAATTTGCCTGTTCACCTGTGGGATGTTCCAAACAAGTGTTTGACGAGCATTCCTCAACTTTATCAGTATTTATTGCCACCTTTCCCAACTTCTTTGTCACGTGTTGCTGGAATCAAATTCTAAAGTTAATGATTATTTGCAAAAAAAGTAATGTCTATCAGTTTGAATATCAAATATGTTGTCTTTGTAGCATATTCAACTGAATATGGGTTGAAAATGATTTGCAAATCATTGTATTCCGTTTATATTTACATCTAACACAATTTCACAACTCATGAAAACACGGTTTGTAAATTTGTTTATGTTTTCTGCTGGTGGTGTGCCTTCAGATTTTTTCAATGAAAAAAATGTGCCTCGGCTCAGAAAAGGTTGAAAAACAGTGGGATAGAGTTTGCGTCAGTAAGTGAGAGACACTGGCTGATGGAGGGTCTACACTCCTCGGCAAACATGGACAAAGCACAGCGATCCTTGTTTCAGGCATCTGAACATTTCCGCTCTAGTTCCCGTTTGATTTTTTTTTTAAATATATATATATACTGTATATATCTATATATTTTTTTCCCAAAGTACCAGTCGCCATCATGCTCCCTGATCACACTGCTGGATACTTGACTCAGGCAATAAATCACACCCCTCGCCTCAGCACCACAAACGGCTGTAGCGTTCGGGGGTTATGTCGTCACTGCCCTTGACTGCTGGGCTAGCAGCCAATCCGACCATTTCTTATCCAATCTCCCTTGCATTCTCCCCCTATGACTCTTAAATTGGTCACAAGCCTAAGTCGGAGAAATGCATAACGAGTTACTATCATAATTCGTTAATGGTCTATAAATATTACTTGCAGCAGTGCAGTCTACACCTAGTACTTTAAGCAAAGCACTAAGACCGTGTCTCTTTAAATAGCAGCTCTATTCCAATTTTCTGTTCCATAATATAATTGCACATTACCAAATATTTGAAAAAGGGAAGAATCATCCTTTCAAAAGGTTCAATTTAAAAAAAAACAATCCCGGTGGGTTTAGATACTAGCTGACCACAAACAGCAGAAGAATCCAATCAAAACCTTTGGGTGTCTGTGTTTGCAACGGCTATATTCCGGTTTATTGTTATGACAACTTTAAAAGTTAACCAAGTAAACATCTCGGTGATGATGCTGCAGTTCATCAAAGTTTCTATGTCAGAGGCCCGGTCCTGTGTGCGCCCATGTTGCCGACAACAAACCTTGTTGTCATTATCCAAAGGTCCCTGACGATAGTTACGTTTTATGGCAGCTTTGTCATCTCATTTCCGTCACAGTGTGTTATTTATATATAAAATAAGGTTTGTTTCCGTTTTATGCAGTGCAAGAGTTTTCTTT